>NW_010972676.1:9598759-9599001 GCF_000737465.1 Haliaeetus leucocephalus
CGCCCCGCCCGCGCTCTGATGGGCCTGGCGGAGCCGGCGCCATGGCCGCCTTGTACCAGAGCGCGGACTCGTCCGCCTCGGCCTCGCCGAACAAGCTGCTGGCGCTGAAGGACGTGCGGCAGGTGAAGGAGGAGACCACCCTGGACGAGAAGCTCTTCCTGCTGGCTTGCGACAAAGGTACCGGCCCCGCTGCCTGGCCCGGCCCGGCCCGGCCCGGCCCGCCGCGCCCTCGGGGAACGGAG
>NW_010972676.1:9599415-9608169 GCF_000737465.1 Haliaeetus leucocephalus
TGGGGGCTTATCTAGACATCCCCAGAATGAGTGAGACTGGTTTCCTGGGACTTGAACTGATGGTGGTGGATGGGAAGAGATTTTCCTTTCTACAGCGTGCTACTTAGTTTAAGCGTATATTTAGTTACCCTTGAGTAGAAGCGCAGCCTTAAGTCGAACTGATCTTAACATGTCTTAAGTGTTAAGACTCTGAGATAGGGTTTTAATCATGTGCTGAATGGTTATGTGTACTTTAGGACATAAGCACGGTTGTAGAAGCTGGCGTGTTTATATGCAGAGCTGTCTGCTGGTCGTGTGTTTAGGTTAGTTAACAGAGTAGTATTATCTCTGCAGTGATGTTAGCCAGCCGGCTTAGGAAGTTTGTTCTGGTGTCCTTTGTGGTGAGATGCCTTGCTGTTAGACAGCTGGACTGCCTGCAGCCGTGCTGCTGGTGTCCTCTGTCTTGAAGATCAGACCAAGCCACAGCTTTCTCCCTAAGTATAAACAGAGGCTTAGGGAGTTAAAAGGATGCGCAAGAAAGGTGTGAAAATAATAAAAATTGTCTTTATAACATCTGGTTTAGCACTCTTGCAGAACCTCTATATATTCTACCGCATACAGAAGTAGGCTACACTAAAGTCTGTCTGTTTCCTGGGGGGGGGGTTGTTTATACAAACAAAATAATTTGTTCCCCTAGAGACATAAAAAATTCAAAACTTTTATCTTTGTCAAGAAGAATCAATTAAACAGAATAATATGCAACAGGGCAGCCTGATGTGTCTGTACTTCAGTCAAATAGGAAAGTGCAGCTTAGGTACATCTTACTGTGGTTAGCTTTACTTGCTCATCAAAGTTGCTAGCTTGAATTTTGTAACATTGCAGCATCATATCACACCTACTTTGATGATATATATGCAAAAATTGGAGTGATACAGAAAAGATGAATGGGGCTTCTGCTCAAGGAAGATGCATACCTGTTTGTAGCATTGTAGAGAAGGTTTTTCTGAGTGTATGGCTTTTTTTGAACCAAGAAGCCTTCTCTGATGTAGTTGAACTTAATGTTTCCTGTGTCTCACAGGTTATGTATGAGCTGTTGCCCCAGTTTTGAAAAGTACTCATGCTTTTGTGTGTGCTTGTTTTTAGGACTGGAGCTATAGGGGTAGTTTAAAGTAGGTGCCTTAGTAAAGAGACCTCCCGAAATATCTTGTTTCCTCCCTGATAAGAGAAGGCTTATCTACCTTAACATCTTAATTGTCTGATGTATTCATGTCTCTCGTCAGCTATGGAATGTTGTCTTGTTTGATGGTAGCTGGTACTTACAATGTTCACATGCTTTTAGTGCTTTATAATACTAAGTGACATTCATGCGTTACTTGTGCAGGTGACTATTACATGGTTAAGAAACTCTTAGAGGAAAACAGCTCAGGCGAAATGAACATAAATTGTGTGGATGTGCTTGGACGAAATGCAGTTACAATAACCATTGAAAATGAAAACTTGGATATACTACAGCTTCTTTTGGATTATGGCTGCCAGGTATACAACACAAGTTATTGAAAATTTTCAGTGTAGTCATTGATCTGTGTATTCTACTCTTTATATGATTTTCTCTGTTAATCTGTCAGAATTTGGAAGGAAATAGAATCTGTCTTTATAGGCAGTTCAGTTCTTCTTCCATTTAGTAACTATGAAAGTGTTTTCTTCTCACTAATTTACTTTTCTAGGGGGATTTTATTGGCATAGCAAATGTATAGTAACATTTTCAATGATATTAACAAGTTGATTTTTATTTTAAATGTTAATCCTGTTGTAGAGATAATGTATACATTATCCTCAAGCAAAATAAACAGTATATAGTCAGAGTGCATCATATTAAGAAGTGTAGAATGCAGACATCTCTTTGGCTGTGGAATATAACTTTAAACCGGTAGCACAGTTAGAAGAATGCATGTTATATTAGATGATCTTAAGTTAAAGCAAGCATGTGTTTCTGCAGTGCTTTCTTGTTAAACTTTGATCTGTGCTTGATGGCAGAGGCAGTTTCATACCAACAATACTTCCTTAACTATTTGCAACATTGCTGCTGCTGCTGGGAGAGTTGTAGCTATGGTAGCTTAAGTGTGTAAAACAGGGAAAAGTAGTATCATTTGTTAGGTTGTTTGATATTGGATGGGAAAAAACCAGCAAACTTTCACCTCCCTGGATCTCCTTTTTAGTGGTGACTATAAAAACTGTGTCTTTTTCTTTTATTGTTAAAGTAAAAACTTGAATTTTCTCAAGTGAATTAAAAAGGATAATAACAACTGTAGGGAAATTAAAAGCTGCTTAGCTCAACTTAAGAGAAGTTTCAGAAGTAGTTACCAGCCCAGAAAAAAAAACACCTTACATTCCTAGCTTTACCACAGAACTACAAATGTGGGGCTGAAGTATCTCATAACCCTGAGTTGTGATACACAGACGCTTGCTTTTAATGTTTTTAATAACCTGGTAAACTCTCCCTTAGAACTTGATTTTTGCAAGTATCCTGCATCATCTTTGCTGGAAAGTAATTTCTGCAATTGGTTCTTCTGCTGTTTGTGCAATGAAACAAATTGTCAGTATTTTAACTCCTGGAATGACAACCTGAATTTGTATCCTGATCATATGCATGGTGATAATACAGAACTTCAGTTTAGTACTTTAAAAATAAAGAAAAAATGCAGTTTGGCTTCAGGTTGACTCTATGCTGTTTAAGTTACTGCTGTTTTCACATATGACTTGTTTTCTTTCCTTAGTCATCAGATGCACTTTTGGTGGCTATTGATTCTGAAGTGGTGGGAGCTGTTGACATTCTGCTTAATCACCGACCAAAAAGATCCTCCAGACCAACCATTGTAGTTGAGTGTTATTATTCCTTGATTTTTGGTTGGGGAGTAGGGGGCTGTGCTATTGCATTCTGGGTAGCTGTAGTATTTAAAACAATGTTCTTAAATGAAATTCTACACCTCTAAGGTGATAGAATCTGGACATTAGGGATTATTTTTATAGACTCTTTTGTCTTAAAGGATAGAATACGTTATTTTGCTTTACTGCCTAAGGAATCCAGTGGCTTTGTATGTGCCAAATGCTAACAGATGCCTAGTTATTCCAGAAGAGAAAAAAATATAGTGGTTATAAATCTTTTCTTGTAGACTGTTTGCAAGGTAATTAGCAGCCTTGATCTATAACAGGTATATTAATGTATTGAAGCTTTGTAGTAGATTTGTTGAGCGATTCTATAAACATCAAATACTCACCTTGAAATTAATGAGTTGAAACTTAGTTTGCTGGCACTCAAGTATCAAAGAACTGTTAAAAGCTCACAAGTGGAGGTGGAGGGAGGGAAGAAGTAAGGTGTTATATAACAGTATGGTACAGTCAGGATATTTTTTCTGTGCTTAGAAAGTAAATATAATAATTTTTTTCAAACTAGAGCAAAATACACTTTTTAATATCATGCATGTATATTGGAGAAGGTAGACACTGAATGTCAGGTTTTCTATGTAAATAAATCATAAACATTTCTGTGTCCTGTTTTTTTTCCCCAGTATTTATCTGAGAGGTGTTTGAATGCTGTTAGAAATTTTTCCTTATTTTCATGTTGTTATTTCATATTTCAATATTTTGAAGGAGAGGTTCTTGTTGAACAGTCAAAAAACCCCTTACATGGGAACACTGTAGTAGAACTGTATGTAATAAATTTAGATACTTCCTACATTTTATTCCAGAAACTAATGGAACGCATTCAGAACCCAGAGTACTCGACAACCATGGATGTGGCACCTGTCATTTTAGCTGCTCATCGTAACAACTATGAAATTCTCACCATGCTATTAAAGCAAGATATATCATTACCCAAGCCTCATGCTGTAGGCTGTGAATGCACGCTGTGTACTGCAAAGAACAAAAAAGATAGTCTACGACATTCCAGGTAAGACTTACCAGTCATAGACAGTAATAAAAAAAAAAAAAAAATCTTTTCATAATTCTCTGGTGTTGCTTGGGTCAGATGCATATTTCCTTTTTCTCTTTAAGGCGAGGTTTATGAGTGGATTCCTCTAATATGTTATAGCCTTTATTGTGAGAGATGGTAGTTCTTGGGGATGGGTTGTGCTTGAAAAGGCTGGTAGGAGGCAGTGGCTTTTTTTTTCATTTTGGTTTTATACTCTTAGCCACTGTGCATGTGAAGCTAAGTGCCTTTCCTTTCTACCAGTTGTGTCACAAACATTCTAGCTATCTTTGGCTTGGGAGCATAGAAACTATGCAAATAAATTTTTCTTAAGTTAGTTAATACTTCGGGGGTTTTGAGCCAGAATGAGGAGGTGGATAATTCTGTATCCTGTTTCTAAAAGTGTTTATGTAGCATGAATTGATGAATGCAAACTAAGGACAATTTTTTTTCTGGTTTTTTTTTTTTTTCCTGTATTTTTGAAATTCGAAAGCTTTTTAATAAAGGCTCAAATGAGGAAAGGGATTTACCAATCTTGACAGTATTTTGTCTGGTTAACTTGACAACATATTTGAGGGTTGAATACAATGTAATATGTGAGAGAGGGTGAAAAATCAGAGCTCGAAGATCATAAGTGGACTACAATTACAATATACAATTAATTATTATGTAATTACTCCAGTATGTATCCAAATTACAAATAAGGGAAGTCAAAGGATAATTGTTACTGGTATTGAGCTGCTACAGGCTACCTTCTGGTACCTGTAATGGCAACATCCATCTGATACCCCATGTCGTTAACTTCAGTATGAGAAAAGGTATCAGGGTATCCCAAGCAAACAAACAATAGAAACATTTGAGATAGCAGCTCTTAGTTTAAACTAGAATGGATAACAGACTTTGTTTTGGTGTTCATGAGTCACTAGTTTTGGAAAACATCCCTTCAAATGCTTTCCCTGCTTCTTTTTTTTTTTTTTTTGTGTTGCACACTAAAGCTCCCCACTGTTTTTAATTTAGCTTGTTAAAATAGAAGATTGCCTTAAATGCTTTACTTCCCTCTCTTGTTTCCGCTTGAAGAACCGTAAGAGCTACTGTATAACACTTAAAATGTCGAAATTTTACCAATACTGTTACCTTTACTGATGGCCTTCTGCTGATGTACTGGTAACAGTTGAAGTAGTGAGGAAAAGAAGAGGCAACCGGTTTGTCCAATTTTTGATACTTAGAATAATAGGGATTCTAAGTATGTGAAGGACAATATCTTCTGTGATGTATCACATCTAATGCTTGTAGTGTGTGATTTTAAGAAACCCATTGTTTTGTCTTTCAGCTGACTGTTCTATGCAAACTTTTGGAATAGGTTCTGATTTGAAACTGCTAATCAAATGAAACATTTTCATTTTGCTTGCTATTCTTTTGTCACAGGTTTCGTCTTGACATTTATCGGTGTTTGGCCAGTCCTGCTTTAATCATGTTGACAGAGGAGGATCCAATCCTGCGAGCTTTTGAACTTAGTGCAGACTTGAAAGAATTAAGCCTTGTTGAGGTTGAATTCAGGTAGGAATTGAAAACACAAACCAACTTTAATACTTTTATGAAATTACACATATAGAATTGTGTATGCATTAGAAAAGGTTTATTCTTCATTTTTTGTAAATGGAGTGTTTAAACTGATAATTAGACATAATAGCAAGTTATATAATTTATGCCTCAGCAGTCATTTTGACACTTTAATTACTTTAAATCCTTTTAGGTGTAGGCAGTTCAATGTGTATAGTTGCACCAACTGTGCAAATTTTGCTCTACTCTGGAAAAATAAATAGCAATTATGCTAAATGCTTATTTATTTCAAGATCACACACCTATTAATCATCAATATCTCATTAGTTCTCTGCGCTTTTTTTTCCCTACATCAGGGTGGAAGTATGCAACACCTTGTTTATACTGACCTGACTCATGTTGGGAGTTGTTTCGGGTATTGTTTCTTAATTTTGCTCCTTATATTATAAGACTCTGAACAGTGTGTGTGTGTGTGTGTGTGTGTATATATATATATATATAAAATACATGTATGTGTGTAGAAGATCTTGTGCTGAAAATGCCTTGCCTATTTAATGAACGTATGCTCAATATAATTTTAAGTTTAAACTATGCAGGTTTCTACCATTTTGAAACTTACGAGCACAAAAGCATGTATTTTTTATGAGAACATGAAAGCAAGTGTTTGTATGGGGTAAAAATCTGCTTTCCTGAACAACATATGAATTTTCTGCTTTTATATATATATATATATAAAATCAGCTATATTTTATAGCTGATTATCTTTCTTAATAAGAGCTCAACTGTTGCGTTTTTGTGATATGGTTTGGCACTAAAATAGACTGTGTGCTAGGTGAGACAAGCAAATAGTGTAGTTTATTTTTTTGTTTTTATTATATTCATAAATAGTATTCAGTGACTAGACTTTAATTTTCAGATGACAGGAATAAAGGAAAACCCAAACCAACTTCCCTTCCAGGTAGAAAGTCCAAATGATGAATTGCCAGGGTCATATTTTGTGACTACTATGCCTTCTCGTGTCCTGGAAATAATTCTAAGCTTTAACTCTGTATATGGAACTTATAAAATAATTTGTATACTGTAAGTCTGTTTCTCAATTTTTCTCTATCTAGTGGAGCTGCAAACTAAACTGAAGTGTAATTATCATGTTGCATGATGAAACCTACTCAGAGTTGTCTTCAGAATGCTTGGATCTTGACATACGACTGTAGGGGTTTTTTTTTTAATTTGTCTTAGCATAACATACAATGCTAACCAAAAATGGATAGTCAATGATTTAATGGAAAGTATGTGAGCAGCGTAATAGTATGTACTGTTTCTGTGTCTTTCAGAAATGATTATGAAGAGCTAGCTCAACAGTGCAAAACCTTTGCTAAAGATTTACTTGCACAAGCACGGAACTCACGGGAGCTGGAAGTTATTCTGAATCACACATCTAGTGATGAACATGTAGACAAGCGAGGATTGTTGGAAGAGAGGATGAACTTAAGTCGCTTAAAACTTGCAATCAAATATAATCAAAAAGAGGTTTGTCTTTGCAGTAATTTGATAAGCTTTCCATATTGTATTTTGCTAGTAATTTAATTTATTATTCTGCCTCTAGACATAGAAGTGGAAATAAATTTGCAAGAGTTGTAGAAGAGATAGTAAAACATAGAACATCTGCATGTGAAACAGGGAAATGATGCTGCAAGATACCGAGTATTTCTTCAGTGTTTACTGTGGAGAAGAATGTTGTATTTTCTGTATTGGAGTATAGACTACCGCTCTTTTATGAACAGCTCTGGTAGTGGTAATTATTTGTTCAGATACTCATTAAATCCTTGCCTAGGGAAGCATGGATTCTTAGGTGCCATACATGATTTATCATCCTCTCATTTGTCATTAGCTGTTCAGCTTTGGCTGAGGCCTCGTCTGTGCTGTTCAGAATTATGTTAGACCTATGCCGGTATAACTGAATAGTGCCTCTGTTCCAGAATAGTAGCGCCTTTTTATGCTATCAGTATGGAATTTATTTCATGCAGTAGGTCATTGTTGTCTTTATCCCTTGACAAATTATAACTCTAGTTTTGCTGTACTAGAAGGCAAATGGGTATTTGTGGGATTCTAGTGCAAGGACTGGGGACAGAGAGAGAGTTTCCTTTCCATGCAAAATCCTTTTTCAGTTAGCATTTGCAGAAGGCATTATAATTCTGTCTGTTCTACGTATCTAGGCTTAAACTGTTTGTGAAACTGTTAAAATACATAGTGTTTAAAAGCCATAAGCCATAGTTACAGAATGTCCTAGAACCAGCATTACACACTTCTGGTATGCGTTAAACAAGCATACTGAAGTATTTCAGATGTTCTTCTGGTTTTAAGCATAGCTTGTTTTTACGACTGTGGTTGGAGAATAACATTTTTTGTGTGGTATGAGGAAAGTATCTTTGCAGAATATGTTTTATTCCTGGCAGGTTTACAATAGAGCCAGTTTTTTGTGATGTGTTCTAAACCATGATGATAATATCAAGGTTCTTTCTGTTGATATTTTTTAAATTAAATGACAAGGCATCCTCTACTGAAATATATTCTTTTGTAACTCCATGCAAATAAGCACCTGAAATTTGAAACTATATTTGCATAATCTACATAACCTTCAGACCAAAATGATCTTCTTTTCAGGGACTGATACAACATAGTTTACTGTGTTTTAAAATTAACCCTGCTGAGTAGAGCCATAAAGACTATAAGAACTGATATGTGTAAACTGCTTGGCCACTTTACTCCTCATCTTACAACATGTTGTGTTTTATAGTGTGAATATTTCACAGTAACACTATCTTATTCTTCAGATAAGATCACAGTGCTTTATAATAACAGATAATGAAGCTGTCTGAGGTATGATGTTACTTATATGCTAGATATCTAAATAATTAGAAATCAAAACTCATTCTTGACCTGAAAACCATTAAAAGTCTAGTATGTATAATTCATGTTTAGTTGCTGGTTTTAGAAGGAAATCAAAGTTATGGATGTTTATAATCATAATGTGTCCATCGCACTTTTGTTCTCTTACAAGATAGTTATTTCAACTTAATATTCTTGCCTTTTACTGTTCATTGGTAAATACACATAGTTTGAAAATGAATTTTATTAATGTAAATTAGTAATCTGTATTAAGAAACCCAAGACTGATTTCTTGTTTCTTTCTTGTCTTCCCCCCCCCCCCCCCCCCCCCCCACTCGCCCCCCCCGCCTCCTCCCGCGTCC
>NW_010972676.1:9608179-9653503 GCF_000737465.1 Haliaeetus leucocephalus
CACCCCCCCCCCCCCCCAGTTTGTTGCTCAGTCTAACTGCCAGCAGTTTCTAAACACTGTATGGTTTGGACAGATGGCGGGCTATCGACGCAAGCACACATGCAAGAAGATTTTGACTGTTTTGACAGTTGGCATTTTCTGGCCAGTTCTGTCCCTGTGTTACTTGTTAGCCCCTAAATCTCGAGTAGGTCGAATAATTCACACTCCTTTTATGAAGTTTATTATTCATGGAGCTTCATATTTCACGTTTCTGTTATTACTTAATTTGTACTCCCTTGTCTACAATGAGAATAAGAAGAATACAATGGGACCAGCCCTTGAGAGAATAGACTATCTTCTGATAATATGGCTGGTTGGTAGGTATGATTTGGGTATGTTGGATGACAATTGCTGATGTTGATTGAACAGTAATTATTTGTACTATCTTCTTATGAAATTAGCATGTTACTCATTGCGTGACTGAAGTTTACTCTTTGGAGGATAGCGTTACAAGAAGAAAAAAAACCCCAAACACATTTTGTGGAAGGGATGTGAAGTGTTAGAACTATCTCTAGTTATCACAGAAAGTGAAGTATCAGAATGTTGTAGGATCTAACCGAGGAGGAAAGTGAGCTTTTCTTCAGAAGGACTAGTAGCATTCAGAGTGATGCAGGTGAGATTCAGTTGTGCAATAACAAATTAATGTAAAAGCTGTGTATCTTCCTAGTAGTTTTAAAATTCTGATCTTTAAATAAAAAAAAAAAAGAAAGAAAGAAAAATAACCTGAAGGTTGTCCTGGGATAGAGTTAATTTTCTTCCTAGTACCTGGTACAGTGTGGTTTGGCTTTAGAGTGAGAATAATGTTGATAATACACTGATGTTTTAGTTGTTGCTAAGTAGTGCTTATCCTAAGTTAAGGATTTTTCATTTTCCCATGCTCTGCCAGCATGGGAAGGGAAGCTGGGAGGGAGCATAGCCAGGACAGCTGACCTGAACTAGCTGAAGGGATATTCCATACCATAGGATGTCGTGCTCGGTATATAAACTGGAGGGAGTTGGCTGGGAGGGGCGGATCACTGCTCGGGCATCAGTCAGCAGTTGGTGAGCAATTGCATTGTGTGTCACTTGTTTTTCTTGGGTTTTATTTCTCTCTCTTTTTGTTATATTCCTTTACATTACTATTATTGTAGTTTAGTTTAGTTATTGAACTGTTCTTATCTCAACCCACAAGTTTTACTTTTTTGTCTAGTTCTCCTCCCCATCCCACTGGGAGTGGGGAGGAATGAGCAAGCAGCTGCATGGTACTTAGTTGCTGGCTGTGGTTAAACCACAACAAAGGCAAAGCACGTGTGTGTTCCTCAGATTAATAGTTTTCTAACAGGTAGGAGCCTGTCATCGACTAGTTTTCCTTGGTGCTAAGTTGAGGAATAAAATTAATTCAGACATCGCTTTAGATTTTTTTCCAATGATTTTTCATGAATCGGTAGTATTATTTAGTATGTAGGTGGTTTAATCATTGTGAGTCAAACTTGTTTTGTTTTTTCATCAGCCAGCAATCCACAAAACTTATAATTTCGTCCAGCTCTCTTTTACCAGAAGTGTTTGGACAATGCACGTAGATATATGGTTTAACTTCTAGGTTGCCCTTTATGGAGTCAGTAGTTGCACTCGATGATCTGCGTGGGTCCCTTCAACTCAGGATATTCCATGATTCTGTGAATTCTATGAAAAAATTAGTAGGAATGATCTGAGCTTCTTAATTACTTCTGTGTTTATATATGGAATTATGCTAGAATCTGAATATTACTGGTAAAGTTATTGTTTCTTTGAAAATCTAGCTAAGATCTTTTTGTAATCATAAAGTAGATTAAAAGTATTTGTGCATTATATGCAAGTTAATTATAATTTTTCTGGATTGCAAGTAGTTGGAGTAAGCATGCAGTTACAGTCATAAAATCAATTCCTGCACTGTTTTAATTTCTATTTTAATATGCTCTGACTAGATAGAACAGGAGGATTCTGTACATTTTTGTTGGACTAATCCAACTTTAAAGAATTGCCAAAATTTAGGGTTCTGCAAAATCTCTTTCATAGTTGTAAATGTGAAATTTTTATAGTATTCTGCTCAGCTCAGGGAGAGGACTTTGAATATATACAAAATTGCCATTAACAGTAAGTAGTAAGTCAATCTTTCATGACTAATTCTTGATTTGAAAAGTGATTAATAATACAATTTGGACTTGTTGCAGCGTTGGAGTATTGTTTAAAGAAAAAAGTGTATGTTGTGTATGTTTATGTATGCATACTCCATCATAGTCTAATAAATTGAAGGCGTGCATTTACCTCATCCTTGTTTTAAAACATAGAAACAAGTATTATTTTCCCATATTATAATTTTCCATTTCTGTACATCATTGTCACCGATTATCATAACTACCTGAAAGGACGCATGTTAATTCTGGTTGATGCAGTAGAGGGAGCACAGGTATAATTTTTGTGAGTACTCGTGAACTTTTGTTTTGGTTGAAAACTCATAAAGCCTTTTAACATGTTTTTGTTGGTTCGTTTATGTTTGTTATTACATTAAAATTTGATAGATAAATTCATGGAAACTCATTCCTTAATGTAAGGTAATTAGATATGTATCATTTGGTTGACTGGACTTTTAAAAAGCAGTGATACAGTGGAAGACAGCAGTTTTTATCTAAGTAGTTGTGGGTGGTTTATTTGTTATTTTAGAGTGGGGTTTTTTGTAATTGTAATTCCTTTCATTGTTTAGCTGTATTAAAACTGTTGAGTTGTTCATGCAGATTTTGGAAATACCCAGTACCTCAGATACAAATGCATGCAGGTCTTAAAAGAAAGTTGAAAGCTTCAAATGTAGAGTACAAGCCAGTGTTACAGACTCCTCCTTTGATTTGAGATTCAGTATCTGATTTTAAAAATTCTTTTGTTCCATCAAATCTAATGTAGGCAGAAAGTGTGTCATTAGGTGGTCTTGGAAATTTTAATGAAAACCCATAGAAACATTTTATTTTCTTCATGTAGTATTTTAACATGTGGATTTCAGATAGGATTGGAAAATGACCTATAAGTAATATAAATCATTGAAATCACGTTACTTTTCACATTATTGAATCTTAAGGTTTTTTTAAATAGTAATTGCATTTATGGCTTAAATGCCTATTTTGTAATAACATTGTACTGTTTCCTTACAAATATTCAGTAAGTTGAAAAGAACGTATTTTGAAAATGTGTGACAACATTAACTGGAATAAAAAGAACCAAGTTGGACAAGGATTTACCTACATTATTGTCTTCCATAGCCCCATTAAAATAGTTTCTGAAAATCAATGTCAAAATGGTCACAGCAGAATTTCTAAGACTTAAAGTTAGCAGCTAGTTTTGTGTTCTACTAGATTTAACTTTCAAAATCACGAATACAGTAATTCTGTTTTCCAAGTTATTGAGCCTAAGTCATACAAGTGTCTTCCGCAGCAAAATAAAGCAACAGAACTCTAATTCTTGTGTATGTAAATAACATCAATTATAGCATCTTCTACTTCTCCAACTACTTTTAGTGATTCTGTAAAAAATACATGGTGATCATTTGGAGGGGCACAGAGGTTTTAGTCTAGAAATATTTTCTTTATAACCAGGAAGAAGAGAGATTTATCTAAGTCTTTTAACAAACTGTCCACAGCATGCTTTTTTTTTTTATTATGCCTTCCAACATTGCTGTAAAGCTGACTGAACAAATAAAGTCATGCATAAGTATCTGGTTTGGTTTTTTTTTCCATTCACTGGATCTTGCTCTTAGTGGGCCAAAGTTTTAGAGAAGTTGCAAAGTCCTAAAAGCTGAACCAAGTGTAACAGTTTTTAACTACCATTTATACACATGATGCTTTTCTTCTTGTCCTAAATATAGTAGCATATATCTGAAGTACTCAAAACCCCATTAAATAACTGATTATTCATAGAAATGAAAGGTGCCATTATATTTCATCTAACGGTCTTTTCAAGTTTTATAAAAATGTCAAATCTGTAAGAGACATTCAGTTAGTAAAATTCTTAGCAACTGTATTTTTCCATAGAGCCAGACATGATTAACAAGGCAAAATTCATTTTGCTAAAAAGATCCTGAATATTTGAATGTATGTTGCTCTAAGTTAAACTTCTGATTTTTGTAATCTTAAAGTCATCGTCTCTTTTCTCTGCTAATGTTATTGGATATCGGTTAGGGTAGGAAAAGTTTCTACTTTTTGGATCTTTTTGGTAACAGTTACTGAGCTCATTATTCCTAAAAAACATTTTCTAATACCTACACACTTCCAAAAAATACTTGATACTTTATATAGCAATGTAATGCTTTCTATAGTGCTTTTAGAAAAAGTTGAATACTTTTCATTCAGAAAACGCATTTGTATTCTAGCCCTCTACCTTTATTTAAATTTGACCTTTTCCTGTCTAATTTTTCTTCTATTCATTTCCTCTCATGCCCTTTTTTATTGGAGAATTTGTTTCTTAGTTGGAAAGTAGGCTTGAAAAGGTTAAACATCTTGTTGCCTTATGATTAATGCTTGTAATCCAATGCAATGCTTTTAGTAAGTTTACTTGATTAGTCTACTTCTTTCTCTTTGCTAAAATATCATTTACAAAAGCCAGTCAAAAGTGCTTTAGTTGTAAAAGAATATCTATTTAGTGCAATGGCTTGACTTCACTGGCTTTTTTTTTTTTTTCCCTGCAGGAATGGTGTGGTCAGATGTTAAAAGACTCTGGTATGATGGTTTAGAAGACTTTTTAGAAGAATCACGTAATCAGCTTAGTTTTGTCATGAATTCCCTCTATTTGGCAACTTTTGCTCTCAAAGTAGTTGCCCATAACAAGGTGAGCACCAATCTTCATAGATCCAAAGCTCCTCTGGGACTGACTGGGCAAATATAATTTTAGTACATTGCTGTAAAATATGTGAAGATGTGTTACGTCTGGTATGTTCGTAGTAGTATGTTGTAGTTCAGTGTACTACGTTAGTAATAGCATACTATGCGGGTACAGTTTAGGCTTCCAAGTTAGGCGTTCTATGTGGTACATGCTGTGTAGTTGTCAGGATCTCTGCTCTTGTTGCATTTGGGGCTTGAAAGAGAAGTTGATGGGTAAATGGGAGTTAGAAAACGCATCAAGACATGTCCAAGTACTCAGGGACCCCAAAGAGAGCTAATGTCTTCCTTGTAAGAACTGGCTGGTCTTCCAAATGGCTTGATGGGAAATCTCCCCATACAGGTCATCTGATTTTGTCTTTGAGTTCGCCTGATTCCATAAATCAGTACTATGAAAAAAGCTGATAGTAACATCTGTGTTTAGGTTGCCTAAAGCTTTTTGTTACAGAAAGCTTTATTTAGCTTTTGATTACATATGCTCATATGTCATAGGTGGTTGTGGGGGTTTTTTTAATTGTTTTTCATTTGGTGGGGGTTTTTTTGGTTGGTTTGGGGGTTTGTTTTTGTTTTGGTTTGGGTTTTTTTGTAGCAAGCAAAAAAGCCTCGAGACCATAGAGGAGCCTTATCTTTTATCTCTGAAAAGCCATCTGGATTTGATTGAAGATACAAGTTCTGAAAATGATCATTCTCATTCTGTTGGATGTGGTGTTAGCTGCACAGCATATGGCAAGCTGCCAGACCAATTGAATATGAATATTTTAGCAAAATTTAAGCCAGTGCAGTAGCACCATTATTTTGTATTGCAAACTGTGAGTTGACAGCTGTCTGGTGGTTGGGAGGGGAATAAACTGGTTCAGTTCTTTCCAATTTGGTGTTTGGCTCATTTCCCTATCCTTGCTTGATTCAGAGGCTGGTAATCATTTGGAATGGAAAGCTACATTTCTTGGAAAAAATAGAGAGAGAATGCCATGTTGGGCTGTCTTCCCAACCATTTGCTTTGCAACCAGCACTTTTGTAGTAGTAGTTCCTTTGCTGAGATAAGAGCGCTTTGCTACTAATTAAAGTTGTAACCTTTTTGAAGATGCAGGACTCCTGCCCTATGTAAACAGGCACAGGCTGGCTTTTTTGCCACTTTTATATGGCAAAATTTCTTTTTATAGTTTATAAATTATTTAGAAAACCAACTAAAAATGGTTGGTTTACATCTTAAGCCCGTATTGTAGGCACTGGAGCTGTAAGAAATAAAGGAAGAGTCTCTGTAGCACAAGGATTTGTACACATGCAATTGCAGTGTATAAAAACATATTTATCCCTGTTTCTTGCCATCTTTGTGCAGCATACTTTTGGGCAAGTTATTTTAAAGCCGGTTTGAGTTCCTTAGTTTTTGAATGTCCATTTTGAGACAGTAGAACCTGGTAATATAAATGTCGAATGTTTTCAGCGAAGCCACAGGTTACGGATCTGTGGATATTATGTGACTAGTTGAATAGTATCTAGTGGATATACTTTAAGGGTGTGTTTACACCAACAGTTTACTTGTGATTTCCATTCTCTGTAGTCATTCATAAAATCCATTGAAAGAACCCCAGATCCTAAGTCTTTCTAAAACTTTCTAAAACTGGTTAAGACCAGCTGTCAGCACATTGCACTTGCATGTGTACATTAGTTTTCTTAGCAGCATTTTAATACTGTTTTTGACTGAGGCCTATTACACTAGACAATGCATATGTTTATAAAGTACATGAGTCCCCGTTTCAACAAACGGTGCAAAACAGAGTAGAAGGGAAAGCAGAACAGAGGAATAAATGGTTTGCTGAGCGCGTGAGTAGCAGAGTTAGCTGTTAAATTTAAACCATCTGATTTCTGGCTCCCTCTGGAATGGCTTTTAAAATGCCTTTTTCTAAAGAGTGAGATATCTGAAAGAGGTAAGCCATAAATGAATCCTATGTGTTAATTTCTTTTATGCTATTGCCTGTTCTGGAGGCAGAAGTAGGGAGCAGTGCATGGGTGTATTTCTGTATATATAATGTCAGTAATCTCAGTTTGTCCTTTTTATATTGCAGTTTCATGATTATGCTGAAAGGAAGGACTGGGATGCATTCCATCCTACCCTAGTGGCAGAAGGCCTTTTTGCTTTTGCTAATGTTCTTAGTTATCTGCGTCTCTTCTTCATGTACACAACCAGCTCTATTCTGGGACCGCTCCAGGTGAATATCATTACTGCTTGAGAAAATTAATGCTCTTAATTTGCTATGAAGAGTCTTACTGAAAAGACAAAAAGAAGAAATTAAAGTAAGAAAGTCAGCAAGTAAAAAGTAGAAGTGATACTGCATTGAAGTTGGGTTTTTTAATCTCATGTAAAACATACTGATTTCCATGGAAAAAGGTATGAAAAAGAATGGAAGACCTAGTGTAGTTCACTTTCTTATAGTATTTTTCCATAACTGTACCTATACTGTCTTTTTGTTTTCATCTGTTCTTACCTTAATGTACTGCATAAGTGTCTGCAGTTTGAAAACTGTTAACGATCAGGTTCTTCTGTGCAAATGATCATCCTAACTTCTTATATTTAAAAGAAAGATGAATGAGATGTGTAGCAAGGAAGAGTAATCAAAAGCATTTCTGTTTATGTCTGTGATCCCACTGAAGTTGCACATTGAGTTGAATTGTGCAAATTGCTTTGCTTTGAAGAATACAAATATCTCAAGAGTATTGAAGTAGTCATCTATTTATAGCCAGTTATAAGAAGGGATAACAGCTTTATTCTTACTTGGAATTTGCTGGAGCCCTCCAGTGAGTAATAATGACAGTAAACCCCCCACATTTTAATTATGTAATGTATTTAATTCAGTCATCCAGAGATGGTAGGGGGGAAGCATTAACAGTCTTGGGTTGTGATGCTGGAACAGCAGAGACCACAACAGTTTCTAAGCTGAATTCAGATTTTTCACTTAAAGCTGGAATTTAGCCTGGTTTTGTGCAAAGAGTTTAATTTTCTTTTCCTGAATTGCGAGCAGACATGGAGTTTTCTACTGAGTTTTATGCCATGTAGCGTTTTTTTGTTAGCTGGTTTCTTTTTTTTAAGCACAGATCCTCTCATCTTAGTCTTGGTGCTGTTCATCGTAATAAACTTCGGATAAACTGGGTGGACTTGAGGGTGCAATATGACACTATACAGAAGGTCTGGTACCTTTGGGGATAGGGGAGGGAACCTGGACTGTTATTAAGACAACACATTTAGGATGCAATTACCTCCCTCGGTCCTTTTTAGAGTAATAGGAGAAAGAAAGCTTCCTTCTAGAAAATACTGTGAATAGAAATCACCTCTTACTCCACTAACAACATTTTTTTCCCTTCTGTGGTTTTTCTGTTCAGCCTAAGTCCTCAGCACTGACTGATTTTGGTACTTTGCCAGAGAAAAGCCCTAACAAACTAAAGCACCTGATAGTAAAAGCATAGCTTACTGAAAAAAGCTTTCCATAGGTATACTTTCAGCTTCTCTAGACTCGCTTCCTGGGAAACTTATGATGACAAATCACATCAGACAAATCACTGTTAGGTTGTACTGATGGACTCCCCCCCCTCCCCCTTTATTTATTTATTTATTTCCATGATAGAATTTAGTTAATATAGCTGGTTGTCAGCATTGTCGCCGGGTTTGCAATTGTCTTTTGAATAAAAAGACCCTTGGAATAAATAGGGTAGTCATCCAGTGATCATAGCGATGGAATTTGTCCTAATAGGTCAAATCAATGCTTTGTCCTCTCTTCTAGTTTTAAGAGCTTTGTGGCAAGAGGATGACCTGAAAGGACGCTGCAAGAAACATTATCGCTATTAGGCATAAAGGCAGAATAAATATTTGGCAACTATTGTTCTGCAACTAGAGCTATACCGAAGGAGGTTCTGAAGTAAATAATTTTGGCTCAGGTCACTAGGTCTTGTATCAAGGCTTAAGGGTCTAGCTGAAAACCTCCAGCTTGATGGTTCAGTTCATTTTAATGAGTTAGAGTACTTAATCTTGCTGCATGAATAATTAACTTTTAGAATATTTTTGTTTCATATAGAATAGTGCTTCCTTGAAAGAAAGCAAATCACTTTTTAAATTGGTCTTTTTAACATCATTGTAAAAAGCGCTTTGAAAAGAATGTTCATAGTTCTTGTAACCAGTTTTATATTATTGGAAGATGCCTGTTTCTCCTCTCAGGGTTTTGTTTGTTTTACTTCTTGCCCTTGTATTGCTGCTAATTATTTTTATATTTTTTCTTTTATACATTTTTAAATGGAAATGTACTTGCATACTTTGAAAAAAATACTAAAGTATTGATGTTGCAGTAAGCATTAGGCTTGTTACACAAATTGATTGAACACTGAAGTCTCTCCACATTTTAAAGAGATTCACTGTTTAATGTGCATATTTATTTATGTACTAGATCTTTCACAAGTTTTTTTATTAGGAGGCTATGTTATGAAATTTTCCAAGTAAATAAAAACAGTCAACAGTCACCCCATTCAGTGGCACACTGAAGCTTATGTTATTACCGTTGGCCAGTACAGCTTGTGCAACAACTCTTACAGTATTTTCTGAAAGTAGGTCACAAAGTTCAAATGGTGGCAATCAAAAATGGCATGTAAACCCAACAGTGTGTGAGAGGGAAGGCAGCTATGTTCTCTTGGCTATTAGAGTTATTTTTAAGCATTCAGTTACTTATTCATTAATAAAACCTATTTTAATGCAGATTTGTAAGCTGGCTGTGTGGTGCTTTTTTATTATTAACAGAAGATAGAATAATATTCCCCTAGATTAGATCTTTAGATTTCAAATGCTTAGATATTCTAAATACTTAGAAAGGAATAGCATGACTACATGAAGAAAGCAAGTGGTATTTGGGCTGTGTTACCACACTATTCCAAACAGAGTGGTTTTGGGTGGTTTGCACTTTTTATGCATTCCTGTTTCATCTACTTTGTCTCTCTCTTGCCTGCAACCATGTGTCAGTTAAAGGGTAAATGCTTTGTTGTTGGTGTTGTTTTGGTTTTTTTCTTTATAGGGTTAGATGTGATGAAACAGTAGAGTGGGGATTGCATGCATCCTCTGACCAAACGATAGAATTACTGCATAGCTCTGCCTACAGCTGCAGATTCTCCATGACTGTGGCAAACTGCAAAGAATCAGAGAGAATCTGCTGTGCAACATGGGTACTCAGTGAGTTTCCAGCAGCATGGCAGGGAGCAAGAGCTGGCACTTCACCTCCCAGTATACTTGTACTTGCAAAACCTGACCATACATTTCTGGACTATGATTTGGTCCAGATTGTGATTCATATAGGATCAGGCTTTCCACATACTGATTTATATACAGGATTAGATTTACCTGACCCCATTTTATATATTTGCATTCTTTATAATAGTATTGTTCTCTGAAGAAGTATGTAGGAAGAGTAATTTAAATTGTGTAAACAGTTTGTGCTGTGTCTGTGTAAAAATTTACACTTAAAAGCAAGTTGAGGTCTTCTCTGTGTTTGAAAAATGCACAAGCATAATTTTATTTCTTTTAAAGATGCTGTATTTGTACTGTTGCAAACTTCTGTATAGGATGTTTTGAAATGGAAACTAATGATCTGAATTTAGTGTCATGTCTTCTATACTTTACACCCTTTAATTTTCACATGCTTATGCACCTACACATTGTGTATATTTAAAATCTTACATAAAACATACAGTGAATTAATTCTGTGTTCTGCAGATGGGCTTTGGTATACTACTTTTTGATAAGTGATGAATTATGATTCCAAATGTTTTGATTAATTCACTGTCCTTATTAAGTGTTTTCTTAACTTTCTATGACAGTATTTATGTTCATATGCATTTCATTTACTGCTTTTATCTATTGACTTGTGAGTTCCTTATTATCATTGGTATTACAAATAAAGAATAAGGTGTACATATTATTGCTTATGGTTAATGGAAGGATATGAACTTATCAGGCGATGCTAAAACTACTTAAATTTTCTTATTAAAATCTAGAATTTTTCACTGATAAATGGTACAAGGGTACCTCCTGAATTTGAGGCCTGTTTACCATTTTAAATTTTAAGTTAAATGTTTAAAATGTAAATAGATTTTGTTGTTGTTGTTGATTAGAGGCTGAAGGAGAGAATACAAACAAGAATAACTACATGTTTTACTAAAATTGGAAATAAATCTATTTCACAGATTTCAATGGGGCAGATGCTACAAGATTTTGGAAAATTTCTGGGCATGTTTCTTCTTGTCTTGTTCTCATTCACAATTGGATTGACACAACTTTATGATAAAGGATTTACTGTAAATGAAGAAAAGGACTGTGCGGGTATTTTCTGTGAACAACAGAGCAATGACACATTCCATTCGTGAGTTTGATATTTATGAAATAGCTGTATTGTTCTAGCCCTTAATTCCTAATAATTAAACAAAACTGAAATTTGTCACTGAACTTGAATTTACATTAAGTAAACTCACTTTTGGTGCTTGATTTACCTAACCAGATTTTTTTCTTTTTCTTGTTTTTCTAGGTTTATTGGCACATGTTTTGCTCTGTTCTGGTATATATTCTCACTGGCACATGTAGCAATCTTTGTCACACGTTTTAGCTATGGTGAAGAATTACAGTCTTTTGTTGGTGCTGTTATTGTTGGTACCTACAATGTGGTGGTTGTGATAGTATTAACTAAACTCCTTGTGGCAATGCTTCATAAAAGTTTTCAGCTGATAGCAGTAAGTGGTTTCTGATTAATTACCAATATTTGCTAGTTGTATCTTTGGATTTTATACGAATTTCTTCCTATGATGTGTAAACTAATCTACAGACCTCCATGGATGAGCTCTGTCTCTGAGCTCACAAGGGGCATCTTTCCTTCAAATATGAACCTTTTATTTACTTATATCCAAATAAAATGGGTACTTTGCATGTTGAATATGTGCAAGGCTTTGGCCCTCTGGGAATTGAAGACTTTCTTGATACAATGCCTGTTCAAGTCCAGATGCTATTCTTGATAAGGTGTGGTGCTGGGGCATTTGATAGGGGGTTTATACCTTCATAGCTAAATTTTGTATTTGCACTACAGTATATGGTGAATTGAAGATAGATGTTTTTATTTTTAAAAAAATATTAAAATACTATATAATCTATATATTAAAATACTATATAATCAAAGTTAAATAATGGTCAGTTTTTCAGGTATGAGAAAATCAAACTTATGAAATAGCCTGTTAATATTTTTGCTTCTGATCTCTGTTAATGTTTCTGATGCTTTAGAATCATGAAGATAAGGAATGGAAGTTTGCTCGTGCCAAGCTTTGGCTTAGCTACTTTGATGACAAATGCACACTACCTCCACCTTTCAATGTTATTCCCTCTCCCAAGACTATCTGTTACCTTTTCAACAGTCTCAGTAAATGGATCTGCTCTCATACATCAAGTGGCAAAGTGAAACGTCAGAACAGCCTAAAGGTAAGAAATAATTGGGAAAGCTGTAGGCTCTGAAGCTGGAAAGGTGCTGCTTGCTAAAATGAATCAGCAAATTGCTGCATGAAGCTGCCTGTCACATGGTGAGTGCTACTAAGATAAATAGGAACTATAGAATAATGTGTGTTGAGTCCAAAATATAAACAGATAAGTCTTACCTATTTCTACTTAAGTAAGTTTCTATTAATTTTCAATTTTGGGAATTTCAACCCCCTTCCCTCCAACCCCCAATTCCCCCAGAAATAGTCTGGAAAAAATGCTTTGACTGATTGAAAACTCATAGACACCTCAAGGAAGTATGTGCTAATCTCAGAAAAGGTGAGGTTAGAGTATTCTTTGGGGAAGGCAATTGGTTTTAAACATGTTACAGAAGTGTCAAATAACCAAAATGGATCACTGAAGCATCTCATTGGGGAGAGGGATTTTTTTTTTTCTTCAATAAATGTTTTTATTATACCCTGTAATTTTGCGTACTAATTTTGCATCTTTCAGCTGACAAAAATGGCATTAAATAAACTAAGCTCAGAGACTTTATGGAATGTGCACTGACAAAGATTCAGGAGTATGGAACTCTTAATTGCCCATAGGACAATTAACCAAGCCAGGTAGATTAAAAATGTTCAGTTTTGCTGGTACAGCAGATTATAATTTAATTTAAATTTTGCTGGCAATTTACATGCATTGTGTATTTGTGCACATCAGGATATTTCTATAAAATAGCTTTGTTATTTTGTTCATATTATTCTCTGTATAACTGTATACAGGCTTTAGGATTCTAAAACAAACCACTTTTCCATAGTAAATGTGTGGTGTTTGTTTAAAGGAATGGAGAAATCTGAAGCACAAGAGAGATGAGAATTATCAAAAGGTGATGTGTTGCTTAGTCCACCGTTACTTGACTTCCATGAGACAGAAGATGCAAAGCACGGATCAGGCAACTGTGGAAAACCTAAATGAATTGCGGCAAGACTTGTCAAAATTCCGAAATGAGATGAGAGACCTGCTTGGCTTTCGAACTTCTAAATATGCTATGTTTTATCCAAGAAACTAAGGACTAATTTTTAAACAAAAAGTGTGTACTTTTAGATACCTATAGGTGAAAGTGTTGACCTAATTTTGTTGCCAGACCAAATAGAAAAGAAGATTATTGCACAATAATACATTTGAAAATGTGTTTGCATGAGTTGCAGCTAGATGTGGAAGTGGTGGAAATAAATGCAAAAACAGATAGAGTAATTTTCTTAAGCTCTTAATCTTAGTGTGTATATAAAATTTGTTTATAGGAATTTTTTTAATGTTCCTCAGACTGTGGCTGTCAGGTGTCAGAGCTTCATAACTAGCACAATGTGTTTATTTCTTCTATTTTTGCTGTTTGTTCCTTTTTGATACTTGTTTTTCAAGTTGTGGGAGAAGATAGGCTTTTTAAAACAAAAATCCAGCCTATGTTTATTTTTAATAGAAAAGTCAGATATAGAATAATAGAGAATTTCCAGCACAGCTGGAAATTACGTTTGACTGTAGGTTACAGTGCATGCGAAGACTGTATGGCTTTGAAAGAGGCAGTTCTAGTGCCAAGTTTTGTATGTTAACATTGACTGTATACTAACATTTATAGAATACAGAAAATCAAGTCATCAAGACTCTTCCCTTTCATGGGAACA
The DNA here is from genome assembly GCF_000737465.1 of Haliaeetus leucocephalus. Taxonomy (NCBI): domain Eukaryota; kingdom Metazoa; phylum Chordata; class Aves; order Accipitriformes; family Accipitridae; genus Haliaeetus; species Haliaeetus leucocephalus. The sequence goes on from NW_010972676.1 coordinate 9,622,261, forward strand.
TTGAAATTTTGAACTCAAAATAGACCAACCATTTCTTGAATGTTTATGGTTATGTGTAAGACAATCAATTCCTGTTTGGATTTTTCAGCAGTGCCTCAAAAGTATGTTTTACTACACATGTTAAGATTGGGAACAGAATTTTAAAGATAACCTGTGAACTTTTAAGATCTAGTATCTTAGGGTTTTAAAATCTGGATGAGAAATTATTTGAATTATTAAAACCTGTGATTTAACAAAAATGAGATGGAGCATGTGAGTGCTATTGTTTGCAATGCTGAACAATTCCTGTGAAACACTGTACACTTCTTTCTGTGAGAACATACATTGAATCTGGTCATTGGACAGATGTAGTTTAGGAGGGCCTGCTTTAGACAGGTTTTACTTAACCTACTTTTAAACTTGTCTTTCTTTTTTCCTTTTTTTTTTTTTTTACCACAGTTGTTGCCAAGCTAAACATTTTTTTGTGTCAGGAATACTATGTTTTGTGAAAACATGTGATTTGACTTTGCTTACAAGGGACAGTAAGGGCTTTGTGGATTTTCTGTGCTAGAGGGTCCTATATGGCTTTATATGCTTATATATAATTCAAGTTGACAAACTGTAATTGAGAAATGCGAGATTCCTGTATTTTTAAGTACAAAATAAGTATATTTATGACAACTAAAGGATTGATTGACAATTTTACTGTTACAATGCTGCTCTTCTAAAATGGTCTTACGTCGAGAAGGCGCAGGTAGCCATAGTGGTCTTTGACTACAGTTGATTTGGGGAGGTTGATAGGGTGGAGGCTTATATGAATGTTTACTTTTTTGAAGGAATTCTTATAAAACTCTTTCTTGTAAAGGTAATATATTTTCTGTACTATGAAATTATGTATATCTGAACTAGGGTTTAATACTCTGCTTCTAGAAGTCCTGTAGTATAGAGGGATTCTGATAAGTGTTGGCTTTTCATGTGAATAAGCAGCTAACCTCTTGTGTTCAAAGCAAAGAGGATCACTGAATTTTGTATTTGGACTCGGATCTCATGTTTGAATTATACATCAACATAAAAACTATGTGCTGTGTATGTTACGTATATCCAAGAAAGGAAGCAGACAAATAAAAGCTCTTTGAAAAATATGGCTGTATTAATATTAGTCATATTTGAAACACATTATATCAGGTACCACATTGAAAGTAATTTCTTTCTCATGTTAAGATAATAAGTTTAAGGAAGGTAGCTGGTGTTAATGTGTTACTACCTTTTTTCTGTGTGGACCCATCCTGTTAACTTTAAGTTCATTTAAATGGCTTCATGTAGTGCTATGAACTGATACCTGAGCTAGTCCAAAACAAGTTAGATTGGGTTCTAGATGCACTGTTAGCTGCTTGACACTTGGCTCACGCTGGTAATTCTTGTGGGAAACTTTGTGTGTTTATCTGTATGAAGCAGCATGCTAATGTAGCTATTTCTAATTCATTGCTTTTGATATGTTAAGCAGAGCTAGCTCGGTCACTGTCCCGTGGCACTGTGTTCTACTACAGTATAGACATGTCCTTGGGAAGAATTGTCTGACTTCAAGGCACTTTGGGGGATTTGGATTGGAACTGGGGGTTCTGAGTTTTTATTTGTCCTTGAAATACATACCTGTAAAATGATAGTTACCAGAGAAGTTTGTTCTCTGTAGGACCTTAGTTGTATGACACTTTGCATCTCTGCCTTGGTTGAAAGCTGTTGCAGTCTTCCTATCTACTTGGCTACTAATCATACAGAGTGCTTTGTACTATTTAGTCAGTTTTGTCTTGCCATTTAGATTTTCCTAGTTCACATGTATTAAACATGCTATTGCTTTCCTCACTTGGCAATTTAATACTGGCTGTTCCAGAAGTAGTCTGCAGATGTTGGGGCTCCAAGATCTCCCTTATGCACACTCACAGAACAGTTCTGGATATGCACAGAGACAAAATTTTAAGTGTCTGTGATACTTCTTTAAACTGGGATGTCAAAGAATTAAGTTTGGAGAAGCTGGAGTTTACTTGGCTATAGCATTCAGAATTTTTTTGTACAAGTTGTAGTGCAAGTCATGAAAGGACTAAGCGGTTTTTTTGAGACTACTGAAAAATAATTTTTCTTTCATATTAATGTTTGTTTTGTCTTAGAGCTAACTTTGCTTTGATGAATGAAAAATGGAGATGGAAATTTTCATGCTACCTGCATTTGCAGTAGAAAGGTCAAAACCATTCATTACTGAGTCGGCTTTCTTTATGCTCTTGCTAAACTATGGGTTTGATGATTGTTTCTGTTGAAATGATTTCAGAAGTTTTATTGCAGTTAGATAATTTTGATTCTGGTTGCAGGCTGGATTTTAAATGTCTGAAGTTTACAGTCACTACATGTACTTTTAACAACCTGTAATAGTTGTTACCTATGTTTTGTAACCAATTCTTACTTGAGAGAACTGGTACTGCTTGTGTTTCTTTAAGTCCTGGCTCCTGTTGCAGGTCTACTGCTGTCAGTGCTTTGATTTGGGGAAGAAACTAGTCTACAGGGAGTGTTGAGAAGAGCAGGCAGGAGCTTTCCCTACCTGCCATTTGGGAGACGAGGAGCAGTCTGCCAGACTCTTCTTGCCTCACTGGAAAAAGCTGCATGACAGATGGTCATGTCATCATAAATAAAAATAGATTACTGTAGTTCAGGACAGTTCCGAGCATGATTTCCACATTGCTTCTCCCCGGGCTGCTGCTGAGAAATGCTGAGAGCACTGTGCAGAAAACCCTTTAATCTGCATAGAAATCAATACTGGAAAATTAAAATTACCATTTAAAATTTTTAGAATTACAAAACTACATCTGCTTTAGAAAAAAATGTTGCTGTCCGTTCCATAGAGAAATGCTGTTTGGTTTAGTCAGTAAGGCAAAGGCCTAGCAATCTGTGAAGTGTGGTTACAGCACTGAGCTGTTTGGTGTGCGCTGCCAGCACAGCCTTTTTTGTACCTTTGTGCCTCCCTCTGATTCTTTTGTCTCCTGCCTAGCTACCTGTTCAGTCTTCGGAACAGATGCTGCTATGCTACTGAGTTGCACTGTGGCAGTACTTCTTGGTATTACAAGTGAGAATCATAATTGAAGAAGAATGGTGATCTTCATTCCACTGTTGAAATAAGCAATGAGTACTTCCAATAGGGACTGTGTATTTCATTACAGTTTCCTGCCCATGGTTACAAATTACAAAAAGAACTCTCGTATGGTATTTATATACAAGGAAAACAAGTACTTAAAGGAATCTTAGATTCTGTTCCATCCATGTAATTTTTATTAGTATTCAAGTTCTACCCAGTTTGAAAATGTATTGAATATCTGCTTTTGACCAAAATGTTCTTCAACTTCTGAGTATTAATCTTTACCTATAATCTGTTTCTATTCTTCCATCTTTGGTTATAGCCTTTCAGTTTCAGAATAACAAATAACTGTATACAACAGACCTGACAAAGACCTCTTAACATTCTGACATTGTCTAACTGCTCCCAGTCTGTTCCCTCCCTTATTCTCAAAATAGCTTCTTGTTCAACCTTTTGCATATGGGAATGAAATAAATTAGACAGATATGCTACTATTTTCACTACTGGTGCCAGACTGAGCATTGCTGTATTGTTCATCCTTTCACAGTAGAGACACAAATATAAACTATTTGCATGTGTGCTTTACTGCCACTAGATTAATTCCTACCTTCCTCCTCCCTAATTACCTTATGGAACTTATTAGTGATATCTACTAACTAGATTATAGTCATCAGTAGAGAAAAGCATGGTGCTGTTTTACAGTTGTCTAATTTTTTGAAGAGTAAATCCAGTTCCTATTCAAATCAACGATTCACTGACTTCCATGGAAGGGAAATCAGGCCCTTAACCATCAAGGAAGTGTAGTGTCAGACAGTCATACTATGCAAGACCCAAACCATCAAAAGCATGTGAATGATCAAAAAAGAGCTATGTTTAGCCTGCCCCACTTTATACATAATAAATAACTTGTTGGTGTATGAATTAATCTTAAAATATTTTATTAAGCACAGATAATAATGCAGAAATCCATGTAATAAAACAACTTTAGAGAAAAAGCTAAGTTAAAATGAGTTATTATAAATATTGCACTTAGAATTCTTATTTTACATACACAACTCCTTAAAAAATTGGACAGTTATAAATTAACAGCTTCCAAGTAATTGGAATTTGGTATGTTTGAGACCAGATGGTTGTGCTGCAAATCTTCGGCTTTAAGACTTCGGAGGATCTGTTCTTGTCTTGTACATGTAATGGATACCACTTTGTGCCAGGGTGTGCTTAGGTGGATGGGGGGGGAGAAAGGGTGAGCATGGTCTTAGTGTTGACAGTCAGTTGTATTTTCATGACTTATACTAAGTGAAAATTAATTTTCAAGAGAGATGATAGAATGCAGCTGCAGAGTTTAGTTTTAACATGTTTTATTTTTCAAGGCATTTAGGATCTTTGAGTTCTTAGTCTTAAAACTCATGACAAAGCTGTTGGGAAAGACTTTGCCTCTGCCCTCTTCTTCTACCTGGCCCATGATGATGTAGTTTAAACCTACAAAGGAGAGCATGAGATTACAAGACAGAAATCCTATAAGATTTGGTAAGTATAGTTCTTTATCTGCGGTCTCTACTCATTTGCACTGTTACCAATGCCTTCAAAAGTTTTTTTCTTTCTACTTAAAGCATATACTTCCTTACCCATCTTTGCCATGCTTTTTTACACAATAAAGTACAGTTATGTAAAAATCAAGTAGATATATAGCTAAGTATCTACTACATAATTAAATGCATAATTAGATGCTTATTAAATGTAGACTGTCAGATGAGTCTGAAACACATTAGAAGTGCAGTCTAAACACTGGACAACTTAGCTACTAACACCCAAAGTGGAATGTGTCTCATTCATTTTGAATATTTTCTCATTTCCTCAGCGTGTAGGATAATGCACTTAAGTCTTTTCATTCCCTTTTCCTCCCCCAAAGACATAAACATTTTCTAGATATATAGAGAGGCATTCAGGCAAGCAAGGTGACTTAATGGGTGATGAGCCCTGGCTTTGGAGAAATGAGATGGATTTGTGTATTTTTATGGCTTAGAAGGGTTAGAGGTTTATAAGACCTTAGGCTGGAAGGAGTGGTATTATAGGGGTATGAGCAGAAAAGTTTAGATATTATGTAACGGCTACTAAATAATTCATGGAGATTTAGGACAAGAAACAGAAGTGTGTGCTTTGGACCCAGCAGTCTGCCTAAAAGGAGACAATGTGTTCCACCAAGGATATTATTATGTCTTCCAGACATGTCTGATTTCCAGAGAACTAAAGGTAAAAGCAAAAGCTTGTTTCTGACAAAGATTTTTCACTTTTAGTACTACCCACTTTGAATTAATATGCTTAAATATCAGTAGTATCCTGAATGTTATCGGGAGTTTTGATGCTTATTAAATTATTTTGACTGCTTCCTGCTATGGTTCCATTTATGTTCTCCTGTTCTACCTGTTTACTCAGGAGGCAGAGGAAAACTGTTTTGTTTTTTACTTAGTTACTCCAGTGAAAAATAGTCTCAGTATTTCTTACAATGCCATACAGGTACCCCTTGTTACATGTAACTGGAAATTATCTTGGCTGATCTCTGTATAATACTGTTTAAGATAGCTATAGAAATACTGTCTGTTTGCAGATACAGTGGGCTTAATACTACTAGTATTTCTACAGTAAAGATGTAAATATATACAGGAGAGAAGTAACAGGGAAACATGTTGATTTTTGCCATTTGCTGTGACGTACTGCTCTTCTACGTGTAGCATGCTGTTGTTTTTCCTTTCTAAATAACTGTATGAAAACTAGCTCCAAAATAGATACATGTAAAAACAAAATCTAACTGAGCTTCATTTGAGAGAACCTAATCAGATTTTACTTTTTATCATGTGGGTTTAAAAAAAAAAAAAATTTTTTAACTTCTTTGATCTACATGAGCGTAATCCTTTTTAATTAAAACTGAAAAATGCAATATAAACCTGGATAACTAGTTATTTTTATCTTAAATTGATTATAATATTAGTTGCTGATTATAGTAACAGTTACTGTAATTTTACTGATTTTTGTGGTTGTATTTCAAATAGCAGTTTTCAAAACTGTTGTCTTTTATAAACACACAAAGTGGTTACTTTTGTGTACTTACCTCTTCTGATGAGAGGACACTGCTTACATACAACAATAATCCTGGCACTCATACTCTTGCCAGCTTGTTGAATTGCTAAATTTCCCTCCTTGTATACATTAATGATTGATACTGTTGCATGCAGACTGCCAGCCCGCGTTATTGCTGTGATTACAGTTCCCGTTATTACTAGAAGAAAAGACATTTGATACATTTTTATTACTTTTTAGACATACATTTTGAGGCATTGTAAAAACTGAGTAAGTATATTAGTCCATAATAAGGAAACAAACAATACCAGAAACAGTTACTAAAAATGTGGGTATCACCTGTAATAGATAACTCACTACTGATAAATTTTGGTGGCACCAAATACAAAACTGTTCCTAGAACATATCAGTCTCTTGCAAGCTCAGTTCTAGGTTTTGATAGTTTCAATTAAAAGTACAATTTGATACTACTTTTAATGACTAATTTTAAAACAGTGGAAAAGTTGAATTGAAAATGTTCTAGCCAAAACTGAATTCCCAGCTCTCTGACACTTTCAAATGAGTAGCAGGGAATAGTTAATGCCTGAGGAGCTAGATTTTGATCTGTCTGAGGCCTGACGCTGACAGGAATTTGCCACTTTCAGTTAAATTTAGACTACAGATTAGACCATCATATTTCCCAAAGACCTCTCAGATACCATTTTTTTTTCCTAGGATGATTAGATTAATTTGTAGGCCATCTTTATTTATCAAAAGGGAATGGTAAATGGTATTAACAATTTTTTTTCTCAGATCACCTTTTGTAAATAAGCTATGCTATCCTAGGATCAACCAGATCTTCAGTTATCAAGTAGGTGCAGCCAGATTTATTTTACACATCTGCATAATCCACATTTTGGGTTAGGTGTTTGTGTATTTGCGCATTATCTTCCTTTAATCCAGAGCTTTTCATTAAATAGGAATGTTCAAGTTCAAGCAAAAAAGAACTGTGGATGTTAAAATGCTGGGTATTGCAGTTATATTTCTAGAAACAATAAAAATGAAATGCACGATGAAAGAGAAATAGCTATTTTCTAAATTCATAAAGTCAGCAAGTTAAATCATATTTTACAAACAGCACACTTTCTGTTCTTACCTTAGGATACACTTGCATTCACAGTAGCATATAAAATATTCTTACTCTTACTCCTGCCATGGAAAAGACTGAAAAGTTTCAAGTATTTGACAAAAGGTGAGAGAGGAGAATGTGATTTACTACCCTGATGCTAAAGGAAAAAGAACAAGTTTTATATAGTGTCATTTACTGTGAACCACAAGAGCTGAGGTATGGTCAGTAAGAGGAGACCTTTGGGGTTTTCTTCCTACCTGCTTCTTTTGGTCTTGGGCCAGCCTATACTGGTTGCAAATTAAAACAGGCTGGTGGTCAAGAGTGGTAAGGGGTCATGCTGCAGTGGCTCCATTCTGCTTTAGGGTACAGCCACAGCCCTCAACTGTTTTTTCTAGCAAAATGATGCAAAGCTGCCCCCATGTTCCTGAAACAGCAGATTTCCTCAAATCACATGGGATTAGCTATAGAGTTAGATTAAAACAAACAAACAAAAGGGGAGGGGGGGAAGTTGTCCCATCAAATTTTTAGGCATGTTATAGGGGATTAAAAATGCTTCCAGGATTAATATGGGAAAATACTCTGAGACATAACTGAATAAATCAGCAGTGATAATGCCATCCAGATATACAGCGGACGTCATTTTTCCTGAGTGATTTGTGTCCTTGTACAGAAAGCAGTGCTTGTAAACTTCCATGCCTTCTAATTTCTTTTAAAAATATTTTGGAAGTCTATAAACTGAATTGTGGAATAGTCAGCAGGTACAGCATAAAATGTGTATTGGCTGGTTACAGACAAATGAGATGACACTACAGTAATTGAATCAATACTTTCCTGTAGGAGGTTGTCTTACATTGTCATTTGCTTTTCAGATTGAGAAAGTGTGTTTGTTTCAGACATATGTGCAGTGCCTATTTCGCAATATCTCCAAGAATGTATTGAGTGAAACACCGATACTAATGTCAGATACACACATAAGATAGTGTAAAAATATAGTCTGTATGTTAATGATAACTCAGAACTACATCTGGTAAAATTCCTATGAGTCTAAACACACGGTGCCAAGTGAATAATTAAAAATAAACAAACTTTGCTTGCTTACCGAAGTTGCTTGAACAATAATTGCTTTCGAGAGTCCCACTCCTCTTACACTTTTGCTGGCACAGGGCAACTGTAGGTTTCACAACTTTTTGAAGAGCAATAAGTAAATTGAAATTGAAATGAGGTATTTGATGCAAATGCAAAGCAGTATGTTTAAAATAAGAAGAAAGATTAGTAATCCTGATGAATGCAGTGATCTGGTATTGCAAGGGATGAACACCACAGTAACAATACTCCTTTTCTCTGCCATTACCTCCAGTCATCACCTTTTCACATGTGTCTCAGCTACATATCTGTTCTAGTGACCTCATAGAATGGGATGTTACAGAAAATTTACATTTGTTTGCAGTGTGATCTTAAGTATGTAACTTATTTAGTGTTGTTGGCTGTTGCCATACAGCCTTAGCAGTAGACTTAAAGTATCATAACATTACAGTAACACTTCAGAGGGAGGGGGTGGCCTTTTATCTGAAATTACTGTACTGTGATAGAAGAGATCAGAGTTCAAATTCCTGACTTTTTTTCTAAATTTTTCACATAGCTTCCTGACATGTAGTACTGTGTATTTTTTACTGATGACATTTTGAAACACAACGTAATGTTTGAAGTATCTAATATTTGGGATTGACATTTCCTTTCTGAAGTTGAATGCTTTGTTTATAAACAAGTTAATTTTTTTCCTCCTTGGGTGAATATTAATAGTCTCTATTAATAGTTTACTCAGCTAACCCTTTCTGTAATGTGTAGGGATGCAGTATTTTTAAGGCTTTTATGTCCTTTTCAAATTTGTTTGGAATTGGTCAATGGTGTCATAATTATGGGAAACATAGAGCTGAGATGGACAGATTAAAAAAAAAAAACAAACCCTACGTAACCCTAATTTCCAAGAAAAACTAAATCAGTTATGATGAATATCTTTGTGGTTTTTTTAATTTCTTTAGAGTGGAGAGTTTTGCAGAAGTTCTGTTCAGACTATACTTCCTGAAAAAGAACTTCTGACTAATTTTCCAATCAGTAATTTATACTTGTACTTTTTTTTAATTGAATGAATTGATTCTTTCTATAATTTTCCAAGTTTCTGAGATTCAACTGAATGGTATTAAAATTACTTTGTCTTCAGTGTTACACCCATGACTGTTAGAAGGTCTGCATACTCATTGTTTTGCCTTTCAAATCCAAAGTTTAAAAATTGGACCCCATATTTTTTGTTGATTTTGGGTTCGTTGTTCTTTTTTTTTTTTTTTCCTTCTCCAGTCTTCTCATGATCGGTATTCAGTGAGACTCTTTAGAAAGTTAAATGCCTTCTACAAGGAGAAGTGTTCTGAAGAGCAAGTTATTGTGTCTATGGAGGCATATCTATTCATATTCTACATGATGTAGCCTCAGCCCTGCAGTCAGATCTACACGGTGATGGGAGTGAAGCTCCCACTGCCATCACTTCTATTGCTTGATGTGTCTGCATAGTTCTTTCCTACCAGTGTGCATTTCTAAAAATATTTTTAATTATATGCCGAGTTGCTTTTTATAAAGTGACTTCTGTGTAGAACACAATGTCGAAATAATACACTATATTCAGCTCCTAGAACTTTAAACTAAATGATAAGTTTTCAAATTATTGTTTCAAATTACAGTTAGCGCTTGGCAGAGTGCCATGCCACTTAATTAGTTTTCCTGTCTCACAGTGTCAGTTGCTAGGTCAGGCGAGTACCTCTTATCTCAATGCTACATGCAGTACAAGAAAAACTAAGAATTTAATGTTCCTTGAGTCTTTCAATTCAGTGTCTGTAGTAGGAAGATAAGAAATGTAGCAGGTAGATGAGTCACAGGTGCATGCCAGTATGGTAGCTGCCAAAAATTTATTGAGGTGCTCTGATTTTTCTAAATTTAAAATGGGGATTATGCATTACAAAATACTCTTGTTTGGTCCTCCCAGTGTTTTTTTCTAGTGCTAACACTTTTGAGTTTTACTTTTGAGTTTAGTAAATTTTGGTTGGTGACTTACTTCACTGTGATTTGTCAGTAGAGGCTGCCTATTGCTTGTACAGACAATTAATGTATTTTAGCAAAATATGAATTGGAGAAGAACTGAATTAAAAGTTTAGTTGCCTACCATTTTGCATGTACCCATATGGACAGACAAATGTATGACTTGATCCAATGAAATAAGAAAATCTATTACTTAATCATATGTATTGGATTAATCTTCATTACTTTTATTAATGTATTGTACAGCATTTATTTATTTCCTCAAGTACTAATATTTTTTTGTAAGATAGAGACTGAGGTAATTCTTGAAAGTGCCTACTAAAGTTAAGCATTTTATTAATGTCTGGGGTTCTGTGCAAGTTTGAACAGGTCTGATTTGCAGGATAATAAGCGAAGTCTATTTGAACTGGACACTTCTGAATGCAAATGACTGATCAGAAATTAACTAAACTGTAGAGGTTTGGTGTGCTTTGGTTTGTTTTTAAGATCAGAAATGCCTACACCATGCATAACTTATCAGACACTGAAAGGACTTCTTGTTTCTGTCTGCCTGACAAGTCCTTTTGAACACCTTTCCTCTGTTGTCCTCTCTCAGATTACTTTACATTGTTTTTATTTTCTAACACTGATGTTGTCATAAAAATTGATTTGGAATTCATTAGTAAAGTACACCTCTTTTGCCTGTGCACACACAAACAGCTCACAGAGCAAAACGCAATGGCGAAACCCTGAACACAAATGTAGTGTGAGATACCTGACAGCCTGGATTAGTTGAGACCAAATGTTTGAACTAACAACTTTGTTAAGAAGTGCTTTATGGTGAAGAACAACTGAATTATTTATTACTAGAGTAGCAGTCACATCAGAATGATTTCCAGGTCACTGTGATTTCATTTTTATAATGTTTATTTTCATCTATTTTAAATACCTTTCATTATCAGTGTTTAAGCACCACAGCTTCTTGGCCTCCTGCTGACAGGCCATTGCTGTCCTGACTTTTGATGCATTTTAAGTACAAATCAGGTTATGTGTTGCAAAAACATCATAAATAATTTGGTTTTCTGCTATAACTGTATCTTAAATATCTCGCATTCAGATTATAGAAATTGTAAGAATTTATCCCTTCAGTATCTCAGTAATGAGGTAGTTTTGGCAATACCTTCAGAGAAATCCTCCTCTGATCTTTCATATATGCTGTCTAGTCTTAAATATAAAAGGAAACTTATTTTTAGTGTGACATATTTCTTTATAAGTTCCAATCCCTGGTTTTTTTTTAAATAAAAAGAATTCTAAGAGAATGTCATATTGACAGGATGTTGACAGAATCTGAAGAGGGGTCAGGTGGCTTCCATACCAATTTTGCTTGACCTTAATAACTATATGAAGAAAAATATGGTCAGATTTGTACATATTAACTTGTTTAGAAGAAAGAGCTCCTTTAAATAAAACTATTTCCTGAAATATTTAGAACTACTTATACAAAATAACTTTGCTTATCCATTCTTCTATGGCATTTGCTAGCTAACTGTCAAAAACTGAGAAGAGACAGGAAAATTCTCTCAGCTGGAGCGAGTTACTGTACACTGAACTCTAGCCTGGGTAGATTTCCTTTTAATAATGTTAAGTAGATTCTTCCTTGAATATATTAAGATACTCCTTTGAGTATATTAATTTTAATTCATTCCTTCAACATTTGAAATACTAACAAATCATAAAACTGTCATTTTAAATATATTTTCTATTACATTTTCCCATAACCTTCTCCTCATCCTGGAATAATTTGTTTTTCTAAGAAATAAAATAAAGCCAGTAAAACTTACTTGAGGTAGCAGGGACTGTTGTGGTAGTAGGCAGAACTGTAGTTGTGGGTAACTTTTTTGGCCTAAATTTATAATGGCCAATAAAACCATCAGCTGTTAAGCTTAAATCAGACAAAAACTGAATAAGCAACTCATTTCTCTCAGACAGAATAGGCCTGAAATAGAAGGAAAAAAAAAATTCCGTTGTTTTGAATGTCAAAGCCAAAAAGCATTAATAGCATTCTTCTTACAAAAAAAAAAAGAAAGAGCGCTTCACTTCAATTATTGGTCTGAATGCAGTATCTGCACCCAGACTAATACTGAAATACATGTTTCTTTGCTGGCGTATAGGACACTGGTGTTCTGAGTGTGAAACTCATTCTGATGAATCATCTAAACCTCTGATTCCTGAAGGTTATGTCAATATGAGTATCTTTAAATTCTTCTGTGTGACTTCATTGCAGACTTCACTTCCATGGAATGGAAGGGGCTAGATTAACACAGTGGGAAAATATATTGAATAAATCCTCAGTATGTAGCAGAGGTAAGTAAATGTTTGGGGTTTTTTTAAATTTGTTTTTGTTTAATGAAAAACATATTACACATTTGGAAGGCCTTAAGAAATGAATTCAGTGTTGGATTCTGTAATTTTTTGACAAAAACACTAAAAATAAAATGTTTTGGGTTATTATTTCTGTGGGGTCAGTTTTTGTCAATGATTGGATTTTTCATTACCAAGGCCTTGAAGAGCTAATGGAGTTATTTTCCTAGGATTTGAAATGTCATGAAGAAGCACTGTTCAGTGTATTAGTTTTCAGTTCATAAACCGCATAGTACCTTCTGCGACACTAACTGCCTCTGGTTGTGGATGTAGTGCAATGAGACTTCATTCAAGACTGTTAGAGAAAATTGTATAGAATGCAAATCTAGCCAAAGCAGCACTTCTCATTCTTTTGAGCTTTCCACAGTCCTTGTCTCAATATTAATCATTAGTAACACAGATTTTTCAAGCAAAAACACAGGTTTTGGAAAGAGGAAAAAAAATAAATATAGGGTCAAAAGAATCTTGTTTGGGAGAGAGGAAAATAGAAAGTGGGTTTAAGATGTAGCTTTACTAAAATGACTGTTGTTTCTTCCCAGCAAGTCTGACAGAGTTCATGAGCAGGAGTTTTTCAAAACATTTAATCAGGCCTTTGAAGTAAAAACTTCTGAACATCTCCCAGTTCTTTGGCAGGTGTTTCAGAAGTCAGTTTACTCTGATGGCTGAGTCCGACATAACCAAAAGTAAGTGCCTGGTTATCTGGAATTCTGTAGGTTTACAGATGCCGCTGTAGTTGCACAGATTACACTTTTCTTGCTGCAGTATGACACAGGCTGTGGATGTAGGAGGGCACTGATTATCAGCTGCCTGAGAGCTTTGTTCTGCTTCCTGAACACCAGGACTACAGCACCAAATCTGAAAAATCTGACCTAGTCTGTATATCTTGTCTGTTTAAAAAAGGCTTTTTGTCTGAGAGGCAGGGAGGGGTAATTATTTCTCCTAATAAATTGTGATTATTATGTATACCATTCATTTATGTTTCACAGTAATTGTATTTAGGAATCAGGTATGTAGTTACACTGTATGCTTGCTGGTCTGCAGTTGGATCTGAATTCATCTCTGCAACCACCAAATGAGTTCAAGGTATCCACTTTACTCATACTTCTGATGTATACTGTTTCTGTTACAGAATGCCATGTTACATTATCTGTGTCTGCTGGTTAATGAGTTCCACCTTGCATAATTACTGTGTCAGAAACGCAACTAATATTCTATAGAAGCCCTGCTTCACAATTCAGTTAACATACTGTGATTTCTGGTTCTTTTACAACACTGGTCTTGTCCTTACTGTTTTTCTGAACCCAGCAGATAAATTATGATGAGAGTTCTGCAGACCTACTGGAAAATCCCCAAGAGCCACACTTTCCCCCTTTCACTGGATATAGAACCTGCCTATATACAACTTTGCAAGGGAAAGTGACTGTGTTCAAGCTCTATATTGGATTTCTGGTTAGGAAGCAATGCTATCCTAAAATTGGCTTTCAGGACACTTCTAACATTCTGTAACAGGAAATCTCATCTCTAAGCTATGTGGCCTGGCTCTGAGCCCAGTATTCTGCCCTTATTTGCCTGTTGCACAAAGTCCATACTAAAATGTCTATATTTTGAAGCCCACTAGGGTCTGGCAGACCAGTTTACAGCTTTGACATGCTGTGGAGATAAAATGCCAAGCCACAGTTGAGAGGTGGTTTAGGAAGCTACACCTGGTTGCCTCTCAGGGCTAACTGGCACTTCTTCCTTTTGCACTGCCCTGTCAGCCAAGACCAGATCCTGACAGTGCAAAACATACTTGCACAGCTGGGCTAGGTTTTAGCTGGAAGGAGGCGGTTAAGTCCCAGGGACTGGAGGCCACCAGCCTCATCCGTAAGGGGTATTGTTCACTGCTGCCTTTTGAGAACCAAGGGAAGGACAAGATCTTATGGAGTTCAGTTCTTACCTCCGTTGGAAAAGGCCTGAAATGTCACAACTTGCATATAGACTGAATCAAACTAGACTGCAATCATGCTTCTGGCTTAAACTCTGTTCAGTTATGAAGCAAGTCCATTTGCTCCAGCGCTTTGGGTCTGACTTGTGCACAACAAAACACCCATGGCAGGAACTGAAGGTATTTGTACAGAACATCAGTAGTTAAGTGTTTCTTATATGAGATTCTGTTAGGTTTGGGTTGTTTGGGTTTTTTTCCAGTATCTTGAAGGTAAATACCTTACTGTTCTGCAGCAACAGTTGAGTTGTAAGGGATGGATCTGATAAGTCACAAGGAGGTTCTCATGCTATGCTCATCAATGGAATACCTGTCTACCTGGTGACAAAGTATTAAGTAACATAAGGTCTGTCATCTGCTGGTTGCTTTTTTTTATTCTGCCTAAAGAAAAAGGAGTGTTTGCAATAGAATTCCTTTTGGGAGGGTGTTTTTACTTCAGATGATGGTGATTTGTTATTGAATATATACAGATGCTTACAACATTCAGGTCAAACATATCACCCATTTGGAGACCCATTCAGTCCACCTGCAGTCACTCCAAGTGCCACAGCACTGCAAGGCAACAATTCATCGTAGTTTCCAGGTAAAGCTCTAAGCTATAAAGTATGAAGTCACTTTGCTATGAATATGTGTGAGGCAAAAATGGAAAAATTCTGAATGTCATTTGGCAAAGAGGTGGAACTGAATGTCCAAGATTACTAACCTACCTCCTTCCTTTGAGGACTCAATACTAACTCTGCCTTGCAGAATCTCCCTCCATCTCAAAGCCTTTGGGTTGGAGACAATATGGAAAGATAGTTTACTTTTGCTAGTGAAGTTTTTTGTGAAAACAAGGAAGTGATTATGTGTATAACTACAGCTAGAATTTAGCCTCTTGCATCATTTTAGTGGCCTGAATGACCTAGCACTTAAAGAACAACTTCACCCATAAGACTTTCTGTTATCAGTATCTTTTTATAGAGAAGCTTTTTTAACTTTACTACAAGAAGGGGGCCTGAAAATAAATGGTTTTGTGTAGAAAGTTTCAAATTGAAAAAAAAAAAAAAAAGAAGGAAAAAAGAAACATGTAACTCAAGACCAAAAGCCTAAGGTGGCTGAAGGAAACTGAAGTTAATATATTTCAGGTGCAGCCCTACCCTACCCTTAATTAAATTCTTGCCAACTTTCTAATTTCCATGGGCCTAAGCTTACTCTATTTCTAGCACTGTCATGCTATTAATAGCATAGCTGCTGCATGGAGAAGAAAAATCTTTAAAAAGACTTTTTAAAACATCCTGCAGAATGTCTCCCTCCCCTCTTGTCTCCTGAGGGTATACTACGTAACCTGAAAAAACTCAAATCAAACAAAAACACAAAAAAACCTCACAGTAAATCTCAGTCTAGCAAGCTATGCTTAGAAGGACTGAGGCATGCACCTCCTCCCCCTGTACCACAATTAGTTGCCACTTCTAAGATGCAAGTCTAGTCACACACCTCCACGTATTCTTTTTTTTTTTAATAGCTTGTATTTTTTTAAACAAAATGAATCCTCTTCATCTTCTAAAGCTACTCAGCTTTAAGAAGCATCATGGAAGAGTAAGAATGGGAAAGGAGAGCTAAAAATTACTAGCCTCACCCAAAAACCTACACTTTGGGGGGAAATAATTATGATCCACTATTGCTAGACCTGATTATATCATCGCACTGCCATTGGCTGGGTTGGGAGTAGTTTTTGGGGGTGGGAGGCTTGGGGGGATGGGTTGGTTTTTGGGGCATAGGTCAGTTGGGGGTTGGGGGGGGTGTTGAGGGGGTTTGGGGGCAGAAATTTGATAGCAAAGCCTTCTGTACTACCCAGCACGCTCAGGAAAGCAGTCTGTGCCATGAGAGAACGTGCCCTGGCACAGATGGGAAGAGATGGTGAGCAGCGATGCAAGGAGCAGCCAGGGACCCAAACACACATACTAAGTGATGTTAGTGTTCAGCTACCATTAATATTGGTATTATACCAACATCAATAGCATTAGCATTAATATTGGTGTTATTAGACAGTGCTCTAATGAGGCCCGAGGGACAGGGCAGAACACACGTTGGAGCCAGGGCTAGTCAGGGATGGAGAGAGAAAAAGGAAAACCTAGGGAGAGACAAGATAGTAAGCAACTCCTGGAATTTCAACTGAAGGTACAAAAAGTCATTATTTAATTTAAAAAAGAATAAAAGCCTTTCAGAAGCCTAGTACAGAACTGTTAGCAAAATGACACACAGTGGTTGTGAAATTCTTCATAATTTAAGAAAGTTACTTACGCTGGTGGACTGTCTCCGCAGTACTTCCCAATTCTTTTAGCATCATTGATTTCCCCACCATTAAACACTGCAACATAGTCGTATCTGCAGTAGTTGTCTCTCTCCACATCAAACTTCTCGAACTTTAACTCTATTAGCTGCAGGGAAAGTGTAAATAACTCATTAAGGTTTTGATATGCAGAATTTTTTAGTGCTTCTTACAGTAAGTGACCTCTTCATATGAAGTACTAACTGATTTTTCTTTCCATAAAGGAAAAGTCCTTAATGCACTTAATAGTGCAGTAAAGTATTATAAATCCACGTGACTTCTCTCCAGTAAATAGTTCAACATATGACTCTAATCTTCTATAAAATATTTTGTTCTCAAATATATGCAAGTAACCTCTGATAAAGTTATTTTTTCTGAGTGAATGAAAACGAGATCATAGGTATTGGGTGTTGCTTTTAAAATAACTGTAACAAATCTAAACTACAGAAAAGGGGCTTTTAGTGTCATTGTATTGTTCAAGATACGCTAAAGAAAAAGTAAGGGCAAAGTTGGTAAGCGCCATTTCACAGACTTCATTAAGAGCAGGGTTTGAATCGCTGTGGTTGCCAGTGCTGTGTTTACTTGATGCAGAAATAAAAAAGTCAGAAACAAAAATATTGATAGAAAGAAAATTAGTAAATAGTAAGACTAAAACCAAGAGGAAGTAAGTAGTTAAAGGAATTGTGTTTCCATACACAATTTCCATAAATGTTGTGGCTTTACAAGTCATAAGTAAGAACTAGTATAACTCTGGTATTTCCAGTACTGATGCTATTATCTCCAATATGACCTGTATTTATGGACTTTTCTACTTAAGAAAGAAAAACAATGGACAAGAAAACAGAAATGGAATTCACTACTCTGAAACGAAGTCCTGTAATATGATTGTCAGCTGTGTGTAGCAAGGAAGGAAAATACAATAAAATGGCATGATTGAAACAGAGGTAATACAAGCACAACAGTATTTTAAAAAAATTAAATAAAGTAGCACAAATGAGGCTTGAGTGACAACGCTGAATTGTGTTGATTTGTAGATACGCAGGATTTGTCTTTAAAGGTCTATCTCAAACAAATATGATATTAAATTTTTTGAGACATTACAAAGAAAAAGGAGTCATTTGTACACTGCATACACTTTGATTTACTGACATAATAAAAATGATCTTGTTCTACATTCATAGTAATGATAGCCTGTTATCACCTGATGTCTTAGTTTTGCCTGGATGTGCTTTTGCACTATTCAGATGTGTAAGGTATCATTTTGTTTCCCATAAAGTATGAGTAACCTAGGGGGACTTGGTTTCAGAGATGAGTAACAGGCTTGTTTCAAAAACCTTGTTGTTGTGATGAAAAAATGCACTTTAAATGGAAGTACCTATCTGAATAATAAGCTTGTGATCAAAAAAGATTGTATAGAGAGTAGTAATGCAACTGGGAGCAGAAATGCTAATTCTTCCACAGCATGCAAAACAGCAGGCCATAATATCTACTTTACTATTGTTCATAAGTTCACTTTGCACTAATAAAGAAGTATTTCATGCTAGAATAGAAGCTCTTCACCATCATGAGAAGGTCCTCCATCTTCTGTAATAAATGAAGTAATCATTGGTTGATTTGTATTAGAAGCAAAAGAGTGCCTTGTTTTATTGCTCACATGCTTGTGAAAGGGAGGTAGGGACAACGGCACCTAAACTTTGGCAAATGGAAGAGTGAACAGCTTTTCATGTGCACTTGAAGAGAGATGCTTATTCACTACTTCCTCAGAAATGGCTTTTGTCACTGTCAAAATTTTGCCTCATTTGCATGCAAACAACCACTACTGTGTTACATGAAAAATATATATTCAGAAACTTGTAGATTCATGGCACAGGATCTTCTGAAGGCACAGGATATAATGCCCTTATTTTTATGCTTATATAGCCTTTCTTAAATCTTCTCTACAAGATTAGGAGAAGTTTCTTAGGCTTATCTAGAGATATTTGGAAAGAACCAAAGTAATCTGCAGTTTACAGATAAGGTTTTAAAAATCACTGCCTATCTATAGGATTGTTAAATGACCTGTATCTAGCAAGCAAGGAATGTGGATTAAAGAGGAGTACAGGAAGGACTAAGCTGACATACTGCTTCAGTTCAAGGGAGAAAATATCTTGGTAAATGGAAAAGTATGAAAGATCTGAAGAATATATTTATCTGGGGCAGCTTTTTTTATTTGGAGGATTATGGTCATGAGCAGAAGATTAAGAGGAAAGTTGTCTTTACATGTAGAGGAATTAAAAAAGCTGGACGTGGTTAAGAAAAGCAACCTCCCAGACATGCTTGGCGACCAAAACGTTCAATCGTTGTAGACTTCCTGCCAAGGTACAGAGCAGATGGCTCAGCAACAACCAGAAACTGTGAAGCTAGGATTGAGATTAGCCCTACAGTGTAGGGAACACACTTGTGTTTGCCATGTGTGGCAAATGGTGGCAAATGAGCCCTCTTGGTCTGCTGTCACATCTCTTCAGGTCTTAATGAAGTGGTAACATACACTCTGACAGCATCTGGCTAATTAAGCAAGCACGTTATGAGATGGAGCCTTCAAAATATGAAATAAATAGAACTTTACGAAACGTACGTTGACAATCCCTATGCAGGACTCGTCTGAATATATTCCCTGTACTGTAAGCAGAATAAAATAATTTCTGCTTTTAATAAATTCAATCAGCTCTGCCTGGGTGCCTCAATAGCAAACTGCAGCAACAGCGAAAATGCTACAAATGTTGTTAGACTTAAACCTAGCATTTGTCATCATCATATTTGGTCCTGAGATGCTCACCTCCCCTCATTTAATTTGCATGACGTTTTGTTAAATTAACAAAATCATCGTCAAAAAGATCTGTTTTAAAAGTCTCACCAGCCACAGATGCTTTAAAAAGTTTAATTTAGGGGAGCGTTATCAGTGCCCAGAGGAGGACATACAATGTTGAGAAAGCGCAGGAGTCACCGGAGCGAGCCATGTAACACATGAGAGGAAGGCGGGTGTCGCTGGAGCGTAGGTGCGCCTGCACGTACCCAACTTTACGTTTCAGCCAGAGAGCAGTCTTACTGTTTCAGTGTAACGCAGGCAGCGTGTTGTGCGAGCAGGCTGCGGATGAGGTGTTAGTCCTTGCAGGCAATGGAAGCGGGGCCGCGATGGCAGCGCCTTACCTGGTTCTTCGGGGCAACGATGTGCCAGGAGCAGGTGACTCCCGCCGGGTAGTCTCGCTCCGGCCAGTTGGGCGTTTGGAAGGACCCCGACGGCTTCTCCAGTCGTCCCCCACAGTACTGATCCCCTGCAAGTACAGCGTACGGTGCTGACCAGAGCGCTACAGGGGTGCGGGTAACCCGTGTAATGGGCTTGTTTTAGTGCAGGGCCCTCGGTGAGGGAGACGCGGCCGGTCCCAGCCGGTTCCGACTGCCTCTGCCACGGCCCCACCACAGGACGTGCCTGAGCCCTTCGGCCCAGCTGGTGGCACCTCTGGGAAAACATACTTAAAAAAGGGCGGGAAATGCCAGACGTAGACAAAGGGGGGGGTAAAAAAAAGAGTGAGAGATACTCCTGCAGACACTAGGGTCAGAGGAGGAGGAGCTGCAGGTGCTGGAGCAGCCATCCCCTCAGCCCGCGGGGGAGTTGTGCCGGGGCCGGTGGGCATTCCCAAAGGAAGTGCAGCCCGTGGAGAGCCCATGACGGAGAGAGTTTTTCCCTCCATATCTCCTCCTCCCAGTCCCAAATTACAAGCTACATCAGGTATGTAATCCTTATTTATAATACGATCACGAACCTTCTTTATTAAATTAAATCTTACCACGGTGCAGTTGTTTAATGTATCTTTCAAGAAGTTATCAATACGGGGATATAACTGGAAGGACTAATAAATTATCACCTGCACTGCATCTGCCCAACAACCTCTCCAGTCCGGTATCATGCTGATAGCAAAAGCCTTGAAGAAGAGTCACTCAGCAGGGTGAGTGGTTACTCACCACCTCCCTGTAACCTCCCAGCCTCTCGCAGTTCACGGTCTTTCCAAGCACAAGGCAATGCCTTTATGTTTAATAAGACCTAACACGTTTTTCTTTCATAAGTTTTTCTATTTGTTTTTAAACCAATGTAGAAATTCACAATCCACAATGTTCTCTGGCACAGCACTCCACCACTTAACAGCTCACTGAGAAAAATCATGCTCTCCTTTCCTTTGCAGCCACTTGCTGATCTGGTTTTTGTATTAGAAGAGACAGTGACTGTGGTCCCCGTTCACTTTCTCCTTACTGGTCAAGAATTTAGAGCCCTCTCCTACACTCCCCTTGACCTCTTCTTTTCCAGCATGATAGACGTCCATGCTGTGCAGCTGCTCTTTGTGTAGAAGATGTTCCTTAACTCTATCATAGTTATTGTCTCTGATTGCTTCTGATAGTTTTATCATATCCTGTTCTGAGATAGGAACATCAGAATGGCACACAGTATTCAAGATGTAGATGCATTGTGGATTTATAGTGGCGTAATTTGTTGTTGTTGTTGTTTGGTCTTTATTCCCTTTTCAAAAAATTGTTAAGTTTCTGTTTCTTTTTTTGATACCTATTGAGCACTGGATTGATGCGCAAGTATTGTTTTCATAAATTATCTATTTCAAACGTACGATCTCATTCCTAAGCAGTAATAGTCAATTTGGAGCCCGTTGTACTGTACATAAAGTTAGGATGTTTTCCCCTTATTTGCAACATTTATCTATATTGAATTTCATCTGCCATCTTATTGACTAGCCATTACTGTATTGCTACTACGTGCAGTTCTTCCACAACTCTTACAATAGTTAGCCCTCCTCTTTACTACTTTGATTAACTATGATGGCTAAAGAGTTATACTTAGCTACTTGCTAAGCAAGATAATTAATGAATACATTGAAAAGCACAATCCCTAATATCTCTGGCATCACATCTTTTTAAGCATTAATATGGCTCTCCATAGGGTTGTACAGTTGTATTTGTCTTCGACACATACATAATTGTTAATTACCTCTTTCATGTGGTTCTGCTGCAGAAAATTTCGCAATGAATCCGCTTCCAGCAGTATTTGCATCTGAAGTCATCTGCACCAACATTTTATTGCTGTTGGATACAAGGGCACCCGGTTTCACAGTACCGCAGAACCTGCCGATGCGTTGTCCATTGGCATGGCCGTTGTATATATCCACAAAATCATATCGGCACAAGTTGTCACTTTCTAGGTCTAAATATCTGAAAGAAAGAACCACCACTTTTCCTTCTGGGACCTGCAGAGAGAAAGGGAGGGAAGGAGGGAGAGATGTGTCTTGAAGTGTGACTGACACTACATACCTATCTGATCACACCATTTGCATGAGTATTTTCATATCCTTTACTTCTCACCAGGTAAGCTCTTTTTGTCTACTATGCTCCAGGCAGAGTGGTTTTTAAAATCATATTGGATCAATCATAAAAACAAAGCTCTGGCCCCCTCTTGTTGCCATTATCTTCTTCCTGATCCACAGTATTGTCTAGCCAGGCTCATGTCGTTTATTATATACCATCACCAAGCAGTTCAGCTTGGCATGTTTCTCTTATTTTCTGCTGAAAGTATGCGATCAGCCATGCAGTTCCCTGTCACCAAGTAAGGTGAGGAGGATGAGATTAATGTGGTTTAAAAAAAAAAAAAAAAAAAAGGAACAAGCAATTTACAATTTTGAGCAAATGAAATGGTCTCTCTTATCTTGCTGATTTGTGTCATAAAGTTTTATAGTTTGAAGAATTTTTTTATTTACTGACACACAACTTAGATTTGTAAATAAAATGGGAAACTTCAGGGTTAATGCTGTACAACCCTAATATTTAGTTATTTATAATATTAATATGGGTACATTTAGCTTGAAGGCTGCAGTGAAAGAATTATATTTGGAAAGAATATGTAAAACTATAAATGGAGAGTTCAAAAGAATCATTAGTGGGTGTCCTCAATACAGAAAAGAGTTTTGATTTCTGAAACATCTGAGGAAAGATAAGACAGGGCAAATCTTCTTACACGTCTGCATCTGTAGACATTGCGAAAGAGGCAAGAGTACTGAGAAGGATGTAAATTAAGAGAGCATAATAGTTTACAAGGAGGAGAACATTTCCTGGGATAGAGCTGCAAGCTTTTAGGAGAATAAGCAGCATACTGAGAAGTGAAAACTATTCTAACAAAGCACTCAATGCTATGTAACAGGACAGGAAGAAGGGAAACAGTATTTTAAAGTATAGCGGGACCCTAGACAGGCAGAGTGTAATTATCTGCATTCAGTTCATAGCCCAGTAGAATGGTTACCTATTAAAATAATTGCAGCTGTTCTATTTTACTGAGACATTGCTATTATTTTCTGCTTTAAATATATCACACACACTTAATATATCTGCATTAAGTCCATATTTAAGAGTTCAAGAATTTTTTCCTTCCTTAAGAGTGACTCATGTTAAAACACCAGTTTGAGAGAGACTACAACTAAACTGTTCCTATATGAAATTGTCAAACAGTGTTTTGATGTTGTGAGTTTCAACAGTTAAAAATGCCTTGTTCAGGTATAGATAGAAATGCTATAGATGGAAGTGACTACTTAACCCACAGAAGATACGAATACAGGCAGTAGCTGTAGATGTAGTGAAAAATGTGCTGTAGATACGTTAAGATTACTCGTTCATGCGGCTGCTTTTATGTCCAGTGCTGATACTGATTCTGCAGCAGGAGAGACTTTTGCATGAGCTGTTTTCAGCTGCCCAGGGCCCACGTACACACTGGCTGGCCAGCCCCACTGCAGTTCCAGTTGTTTGTTTCAGAGTATTTTCCTTTAAGTTCAAAGTTATCTCAAAAATGCATTCAGTTCCCCTGGGCTGATGTACATCACTACTACTACTACTACATCAAAACCACAAAACTCATCTAATGTTACACAGAAATTCCAAAGCATGATGACTATGTTTTAGAAAACTTTAAAACCAGATGTTAGGTTTAAAACTCATACTACTGAAGTGAGCAAGCCCTATAGCTGGTATCAGAAAATAACCCACATGTATATGTAGTCAGCATAAGGCCAGTACAGACACATGGTCATATTGTAAGATATTCTGTGAAAGCAATATGACTCCTTGAATCACTGCTCTCATAACTAAATCTCTTACTATTGCAGTGACTTGTCTTCTAGTCTGAATCACTAAGAAGCATTAAGACATGGTCATTTTAACAGAAAAAGGGCTAAAAGGAATTTGGTATTCCTGTCAGAAGACCTGAATGTTATTTATGGTTATACTACAAACTCTATGTGACCGGACAAATCAGTCAAAAAATGCTGGCTGTAAAGTTAGCCAGATAAAGTCAGATTTAGGCAGTTAAAGCAGCCTTTTTTTTCCAGAAATATCTATGTAAAATAACATACGCTCTTTTGGGGTGGAACACTCATTATTCTTAGATTTGTGCAACAGGATCCAAATGAGGTGACCTTTAAAGGTTATCATGTTTTAGAACACAGTGAGCTGTTATGCCTACAGTTAAGATTGTCCAACATTTTCCGCTACAGTGTCTTGCAGCTTTGCTACAACTTACCCATCTTTAATAAGTTTCCCCTTTTCCTTCCACTGTTTCTGAAAGTTGAGTAGAAGTTGCTCTACCATATTAGATTAAATAGTTTTGTCAGTGCTTTTGAGATTTTTCCCTACTTTCTCAGCTTGGAATTGCTTCTTTGAAGACACCTACTTCCTCCCAGAGTTTGAAGAAGGAAGTTGAAATGTGAGAGGTGGCTGGTTCTGGGGTAAGAAAAGGGGGTTTTTGCTGTCCTTGTAAGAAGTGCATTCAGATTTAGCCAAGTGGTTATCCCTCAGTAATGCTGATGGGTGCTCACTGACAGCTTTGTTCCACAAGCATATTGAACCAGCGCTGCTCTGCTCACACCAGCTTTAAGGTGCTCAGTCCTACCCCCAGGTATTCCGCTCTCTCGCGCTGCCCCAAGTGGGGCATGGGGATCCAGGACGTGGGACTGACCTGCACTCAAGAGGGAGAGAACTCTGGCAAAGCAGCCAAACTCTGAACTGCCAGCCAACCATTCACTCAAGTCTTGGGTTCTCTGTTTCGTGGTATAAGTAATTCTAGGCAGTGTTGTATGCTTCCTTCTCGCTCCACCACTGAGCATGTTATACTGTACTACATTACATTATCTAATTATATTTTGTTACAGTTTTTAATTTCTCTAGCTTCTGTTAGTTCAGTCTACTTGATCTTGGTCAAGACGGTTCCCCATAGATGTACTGAGTTTCTAAATTTTGTTTCATTTTTGTTTGTAAGAAAATGTGTAGGAAAAACTCAGCCACATGGTCACAAATGTTTAACAGGGAGCCTACTCCAGATTTTAGTTGTCAGAAAATCCTTGCTCACATTTAGCTGAATTTGGGGAGGTAAGTCATTTATGGAAATGTGTGAACTGGGGCCCTTAATCACAGTCACTACTTACTGCCATTACTTTATAAAATAATGTTATTGCTTATTAAAATAGTATTTGTCATTATTCACAAAAATAACAAATCTGTTCCAGCATGTTCGATCAATTAAAAGTTTGTGATCTGAGCAGATGACATTCAAGAGTGCAGAGGATGGTGGTTCCACATTCTGGCAGCAGCCGCTCCAGTTTGCAGCTACTCCCAAGGAATCCCACCCTAAACACAGGCATCTTTGCAAAACAATACTTTTCTTTCATTTCTACCATTTCCCTTTTTTAAATGTTGAAAAATAACATGCTAAAATCTGCTAATGTTTATCCTAGAACATCTAAAATATTGCTCCATGAGAAACACAGGGGAGAAAGCAAAGGCCAGCATGACTCAGTATTGTTTACTTTGAGCCACATCCGAGCCTGATGCAGTAAGATGATGGGATACCTCAGAGGAATAATTGGAAGGAATTGCAGCTCTTTTTTTATTAAAAAAAAAAAAAAAAAGAAAAAAAAAGAGGGAGGAGTCAAAAGAAGAATATGTGATGCTTCCCCTGCAGGGTGTGCCTTATTTTTCTGTTTTATCCATCCAGCTGGTATCTTTCAACGACAGAGGCACTTCAGCTTCTGTCTCTCCTTGTCACACTGAGGATGACTGACCCATACTTGCCCTCTGCTTCCCTTCTTATTTTTAACTCTATGAACTTCTTTAGGATCAGAAATTAGGACGCTAAACTCATGTGAAGGATGGCTTACTCCTATTGAAAGCTAAAGGAAAATAGCACTCCCTGAATTTTTAGGGGGAGCTTTTCTAGAGCGTAATTCTCTAAATTCATACATGTATATTATTAACTTCTTCAAAAGGGTGTGATTACTTTATATATACAACACCCCACAAAATAAGGTCTCTGGATTTTTTTGGTTATCATTCATTGCAGGTATTTCATATAATGTTAATCAAAGTTCACTTACATTTGAAGTAGTTAAGCTATTTTTCTGTTGTTGTTCTGACTGAACACAAAGCCCTCTTCATCATTGTGCCGCTCTCAGTTTCTGGGGAGGATTCCCAAACTGTCATACTTTTCAAAACTACTTGGTTTAGATTATTTGCTTTGAAAATAATCTTTTGGTGGGGAAAAACCCTTCAATGCCAACTTTCTGAGAAAATTTTTTGCCTTATTTTTAAACCTATATTGTATATGGGTTTAATATATTTTGGTATATGTTTAATACCAAAATGCTGATTTTATGTTTTGCCATAGCAGTCCTATGTAGACTTGAAAAATACATCAGCTACCTGCAAGCCAAACACATTATTTCTCTCTGCTGAGAATGAATGTGAAAGTTATTTGGAGTTACATCCTGGGAAGAACCACAGTTCCTGCCTAGTCGCTTGTTCCCTAGCTCCATTCTCTCCAGCCACAAAGGAACAATTTTTTTTAAAAATTCGTATTAGCTTGCTCTCCCTGACAAAGGCACTAGATCCTGTTCAGCTATTTCTTTTCTGGCAATACAACCATGCGTAAAGATCTGTTCTGTACTGGAAGGGCAGTTTCACAATGATATGGGAAAATGAATGCTTAAAACATAGAGAAAATGATTTAAAATATTTCACTCCCCCAGGGCAGATTCCTAACTCCTCTGATAAGTAAATTTTTCAAACCTTGCTTATTGTCAGCAAACCTGCTGGAACACAGCTCCTGAACCTATAAAAATATAACCTTACATAACTCTGACAGTCTTCAGTATTATTGTTGCACATAAAGTTGTTAGAGTTTTATGGGAACTACACAGTCTGCCAGAAAAACACAGGACAGCAGTCCAGATTCTTGGACTACGTGACACATTTATGTGAGGTGATGGCCAAGAAGGATTACAGAGTATTAAAAGTAAATGTATATGACATATTTTAGATAAAGCTATATACATTACTATAGGAAAGGAAATAGCTGTACAAATGACTTCTTAGCAAAGCCAGCTAAAAGCTGCTGGGTAGTCTGCCAAGGTTGTAATATAACGACAAGCATGTGCTGAACACTTCTTAGAGCTCTTAGAATAGAGAAGCTGTTTTCTTTAGCCAGCTGAAAAAGTCCCAGTCTCTTGAAATAACAGAACCATAATTGAGTTAGAGAGACTCTTCTAGCTTTAGCAAACCAGTTGGAAGGATTTCAGCTGATACCTGAATGCTACATTGCTTTATCTGTATTACCCATTTCTTCTAAAGAATGAATTAGCTGTCACTCTGCCTCTCTGTGGATTTCTTCTATAGATGATGGGATCCTGTAGTTGAGGAAACAACAGCTTCATGCTTATTGTGACCCAGATGCAAACTGAATCAATGTCTCCTCCAGTCTTGCAGACTTGTCAGATCCTGCATTAGGCAGAGTGTTTTCAGGAAGGTGTTCACAGCCCTTGGCTAAAACGGACAGGCAAAAAGTCTTAGTCACCTTCTAAGACCAGATGCTAAATGAGGAAGCTTAACAGTAACTACAGCATATTTCTTCATGGCAGTGTAACTGGCTTCCTTACTTGGGTGCTCTTGCAAGCTATTCTGAGCCTCAGCAGTATCTGGTGAAAGGGCTTTGTTGTTTAAATTCAGGCTAACCAGACCCTTGAGTGTACCACTTTCCCTCAGTTTGGTAAATCATCCTGTTTTTAAAGAGGGTGCAGTCTTAGCCTTGCAAGTTTTGTAGTCCTTGCCTTCCCTACATCCTTCCTGTGCATCCAAAAGACAGGGTGTTCTACACAGTTGACGGGGAAAAAAAAATCGGCTTGGCTTAGTGAACAACGCTGTCTAATAGGGGTTAAATGAGGTGGGGGCACAAGAAAGCCTGGACTGCTACAGTTGTGCAGCCCTTCTCTGGCTTTGGGTGAGCTACAGAGAACAAGTATGCAGCAGTTGAAGAGCAGGAGTAAATGGCAGCACAGCAGGAAAGTGGGAGTCAGGATGATCCAGGACAATCAGGAAATGCCAGAAGCCATCGAGTTCCCCCCATGGTCAGTAAAGCCCAAGTGCAGACACAGCTCTGCTACAGCTTTGTGGTAATGCTTCTCAAAATGTCCAGGCTAACCTGGATGCTCACATCTTGTTGGCAACAGCCACATTAAGTCTGCAATGAAACCACTTGGTATGGGCTTTTTAAATACAATCAATTGTTCTCTTCTCCCTCTACCCCCAATATATGATGAAGGGCAGATCCATGGGATGCTTCAGTAAATGCTTCTTCAGTGCTGCCTCCATTTGTCACCCAGATTTTTTGATGGTAAAAACTTTTTGCTGTTGTAATCAAAATTATTATTCCCCTGCAGATTCAATTTTCAACTTCTGAAGATCTAATACTGAGTTATATTGGTAAACTAACTTTGGAGTTTTTTTCCCTTTTATTTAAGGCATGTGTGTATGATTCCAAATGCAATTTGCGTTTGCTCTTCAGATTGTAAGGTGGGCCATGCTAATTGCTGTAATCTCAGCTCCGTGACAGCAGGAAGCAAGTTTATTTATGAGGATACGCTGTATTTCACATCATACTTATGATAAAGTCAGTCACAGATTAAAGGTAACCTCTAATGTGGCCTTAATAATAATGCAACATAAAGGTGCGGAAAGCAACTGTTGCGGCTTCACTGGTATCCTTCAGATAAAATTATTAAAATTACATCATTTGTTTGGTACGAGAGTCATTTTAACTGAACACTGTAAACAGATCAATGTCTCCTGCTTTGCATCAGCATCTCTATAGTCACAGGACACAATTATCCTCTGACATCCTATTCTACTGCCAACACCTAGCCTGTAACGCAGTCTTTGAACTGAAGTTGTGTTTAGCGATCCCATCAATGCACAGACTAATTTATTTTTTATGCTTTCTTATACTTCTTTCTTTCTGCAAAGCCCATATTCTGGGCCTGAATGTCAGAAGAGTTCTTAGTGAACTGTGCGTAAAAAATGGAGAGGAAATTTGGTGGGTAATTTTGGAGGGCTTAATTTGTGCAGATGTGAGGAAAAGTAATCATTCATTCAAATCCCCTTCTATAAGTCTGTGAATAAGGACACATCCAGCACTGCAGTGTTTAGTCCTAGTTGTTTAATGGCATTTGCTGTCCATGAATATGATGTCTCTGCCCTACAGTCTCATTTCAGCATCAAAATATCATACCACGTGCTTTCGCATGGTCATTTGTCAATGTAACACCACTTTCCTATTGCTTTGTCAGCTTGCCGTATGACATACCCCAGACATCCTGGCTGGCAGAACAGTGTTATTAGCACACTACAAGCAAACCTGCCTGAATTTTTTGGTTTTGTTTGAAACTTTTTCTGTGTCTTCTTGCCAACGAATTTTGCTTTTCATTATCTGTACCTCAAAGCTCTACTTTAATTTGTGTGATCTAACTAACTATTGCCTTCTGCAGTGACTGGAAAGGTAGATGTTTGCTTTCAAGTGGGTTAGTTTAAAACAATTAGAGGTGTACCTATGGAAGTCAATGAAAATTTGACATTAGGCAAGGTCAGTTCTATTTCAGCCAGTATTATCATATTACAGCAACCCTAAAAAGCTCCAGATAGTTGAGCTGCTCTGAGTTACCGAGTTCATTATTGCACTCATGGTATCCGATATAAAACACTGGCATTAACAACACATAGCTCTTCATTGTCTTCAGCACTGATTTTGTGATATTAAAAATTCTTACTGTGATTTTCCAAGTACATTTGCTGTTTGGAGGGTAGACTCCGGGAAATCCTTCACTCCCAATAAACCCTGACTCTCCAGATACAACTCCTCCACATGTAAATGTAGGCCTGAGAATAATAGGAAAAATAGTGCTTAATTTTTAAATAGATTTCATTTATTCTTTGTGTAGTAGTAAAGCGGCATGGACTGTCTTAAAAACACAGCTTAAACACTTAAAAACATTGCTAACTTTAAACATATGTTTCATTACTTACATAATTTCACTATGGGCATAGAATGTGCAATTTAACGCGCTGACTTTAGGTGTAGAGAAAATTAACTACTTGGACCATAATTCTGGGTTTACACAGACTGTTATCCTTCCCTCCTTTTTTAATTGATAAGATGGAAGGTGTGGTGGTGTGATACACCATTGCAAACCGCTATTATAATAAAAAAGATATTAGAAAGTCATTAGTAATGACTTTTTATAGTCTATAGAATAGTAGTTAAAATAGCACAGCAATAAAACCAGCTTTTAATTCCTTTCTTTTCCGCCCTGACATGCTCTGAATTCAGGTATTTTAATCGAGCAAGCCGCCTCGGAAGTTTTCCCTCCCCCACCACGCGTGCCGGTCCTGCCCTCCTAGCCTGGCGACGCATCAACCCTCCGTCCCGATTTTGCCGGTGCGAGGACGTTCGGGGCGAACGAGGTCGGGCCTCGGCCGCGGGGCGCGGGGAGCCCCGGCACACCCCTGCGCGGAGCCACGGCGTTCCCGCTGCGGACGAGAGGGTGAGCGAGCGCCCTGCCGAGCTTTGGGTAGCGGCACGTCGGGTCTGTCACAGCCTTACGTCGCACCGTCTTACACGGGACGCTGCACGGGGCTGCTCTCGCAGTGGCCCGTCCCCCTGGAAAAAAGCCCCTCTGCGCGCCCTCCCTTGAAGCGGTAGCGGGCAACGGAACCCCCGCGGGTGGTGCCCGGGGGCAGCGGAGGCGCCCGCGCACCCCACGGACGCGCGGTGGGCACCGCTCCGGCGGG
>NW_010972676.1:9653917-9658432 GCF_000737465.1 Haliaeetus leucocephalus
GGGGCCCTGGCCCGGGTGTGCCCGGCCCCTCCCCGGTATCCGCCGGGGGAGGCGGGCGGCGGTGCTGCAGCCTCGGCCGCGGGGGGCACCCCCGGCACCGCGTACTTTGCGCACGCAGGGGCTGAAGGAGCGCGCGGCGACCCCCCGTCAGCGGGATGGCCCCAAACCCCGCAGCCCCCTGCGACGCCCGGCTCCCTGTCCTCAGGTGGCACAGTGGGGGTGTTTGTCCCCATCATGAATGAACTCAGTGTCGCCGCTTGCGCAGTCGTCTACGGCTTCGCCAATGCTTGACAAATAGCAATGCTACTTTAAAATTTCTTCTTTATTTAAATTCTAAAGTAAACTTAAAATGCTCCGTTTTGTTTACCAGTCGGTGATCTTGACCCATTTTAGTAGCCTTTTCACTCTGGCTCTGAAAGATACTCTTTAAAGGGCTGTGGCAGGGCTTACAGTAACGAACTCAATACTTGTGTGTTTGTAGGATTTGGGCCAAAGTTGTTTGACTGAGAAAAGAAACGAAAAATTAAGTCAGTATTCCTACTGAACACGAGGCAACTTGACATTTTGAAAAATGTTGACAGAAACCACTTTGTTAGTGCTATTGGATGATGAAATACAGATTATCGTGTCAAGAAAGGATAATTTCTCTTCTAAGGATTGTTTTAAGAAGCGCCTGCCCCTCTTCTTGCTTTAAGTACTTCTTCCCATATACACACACCTCTTGCAGGAGAAGCGAAGTCTGTAGTAAAGTGTTCAGGCACAGCCAACTGAAGCAAAGACTGCCAGGAACTGAACAGAAATTTTGCTGCATGCAAGGCAGAATATAAACCTATTATCTTATTCTTAGCTTATTTATCAAGCACATAACTTTCCTATTCTTGCAAAATACAAAGAAGGGCGGTCCCACTCCCAAAGCTTTAAAGAAGTGCTGTGGATTAGAGAGGATACTCTGCGGATTAAACAGAAAGTGGGAGCTGCAATGCAGCAGAGGTGATGCTTGCTAAATTTCCAAGAGCATTTGCATGGGAGAGGTGCAGCTGCTGTTGGGACATCCCAGAGCTTTGGAGGCAGCCTGCAAGATGGCTAGTAAGTAAGAGGTGCCAGCAGTATTCCTGTGTGCACAGACGCAATGGAAGACAACAGAGGGCAGAGGCTGAGATGTGCACGGGTTCTGCAGAGGCCCAGGTTTTGTACGAGTGCACGTGTGTTGGCAGCCAGGTGGGAGTACCTGGCCTGCAGCCCTGAGGAGGGGCAGCCCCACATCCCCCAGTGGGGCTGGAGGAAGGAGCAGGACACGTCTAGGCAAGGCTTGATGAAGGATTGGGAGGGAGCCCAGTCCACAAAAAGGGGGCTGTGGAAACAGAGAAGTTCATAACGTAGTCAGAGCAGAGATAATATTCAAGTCAAGAGAGCTGCATAATCCTCACACCACAGACACATGCGTTCCCTGATGCTCCTCTCTGATTGTCAACATTTTTGAAGTCTAGAGAAGACCCACTATTTAAAAACAAGAAAGTATTTCAGGCCTTACATCCACTGAGGAGCTGGCCTTCGTGCAAAACCACCAACAAAGACTGTTACTTCCCATGGATTACATCTTTAAGGACTCTTTTACATGTGGTTCCTGCAGACTTTTAACCTCTCCCAAGGGCAGTTTTAAACTTCTGAACAGTTAACGTGATAACAGGTTCTGCATTACTACCCAAGAATATCTACAGATCTGTGCAGCCAAGGGACAACTCAGGCCTGATGAGCAAATCGAGGCAGAGAACAGGCTGCTGGGAAGCCCCCCACACCCATAAGCAGCACGTGCAGCCAGGCTCCTGCACCTTTCCCCTGTTGGGAACAAAAGCAGCTTCACTCCCTGCCATTGGCTATCTGGGAACACACCCTAAATTACAGACTACAAACAAGGCACTCAATCTAAACTGTATTTACCAAATGTAAAGGATGTTGCTAGAGAGAATTTACCCATGAACTAAACCAGAGATGTCTGGCTGGTTTCCATCAATGGCTGCAGAAGGAACAGAAAAGTAAAAGGCCGGTAAGTAGTTACCCATAAAGGTATTAGCGTTGACATTAATCTTACACTAAATTAATATCTGTTGGGAACACAGAAATGGGAGTGGCATTTCTTCTTCACCAAGCCCAGTTCCCTACTGTTGCAGGGAACCTAATCAAATAAACCCTTTCATAAACTGATGATACTTTATTTTTGAAGTCAGGAAGCTGCTCAGCATCTGTTAGAGTCCCTGTCTTTGCAGGATAAAACAATGAAATGCATAGTTAGGAATTGTATGTGGGAAATGGACATAAATTAAACTACAAAGGTTTTAAACTCAAAACCAAAAGATGGCAGATTTACAGTCTCTCATGCAATCTTAATTATGATGCCTTGTGTATGTATTCTTTGCATAAATGATGCATAGGTTATGCGACAAAAATAGTGTGGAGTTGCATAAGCAAAGAGTCTGTATTAATGTGCACAAAAAATACCTAACTTTTGACAGTTGACTTTGCAACACAAGTAACTTTCTTTTCTAATGTAGTTTCTTTCTGAAGGTAGAACAAAAACTATATTCTGTTGCATGTGTCCCTGAGGCATGTCATCTACAGGCTCGGAATGATGAATCTTTAGTGATAAACTATTTGACATTTAAACTACAGAGCTAGTGTCATATTAATTATAAAAAATGCCCACTGTCCTAGGGTGACATTGCCTCCTGTAGTGCCCTTGCAGAAATGCCCAGGCTGAGTGACCCCTCTTCTCCCAGCAGCAGTTGCTAGCTCTCCTGGACTAAGCCAATGATGCTGGTGATTCAGCCGTGAGTACTTCTTCCTGTCAGCCATTGAAGAAAGATAATTTGTATACAAAGCTAACAAGAGACAAATTTCCTAATGAATGCCTGGCAAGTGTGACCTTGTCTGCCTGAAGATGAGACAACTGCTGAAGTGGAAAGGGGAAACCTCTACCTGAAATGTAACCCTGTGCAACAGTCTGTCACTGAGATGTTCTTTGAAAAGACTGGGTAAATGATGATGCAAATCAAGTGGAGGTGGTCCTGCTCTTCCACATGTCCCTCCATGTATCCCTGCCATCTTTCCTGTGACAAATTTAATAATGATGTTGCTATGCAGCAGCCAGAATGGCCTGCTGATCTGACTGAAAATGAACCCCCTCCCTAAAAGCTGTTTCTTAATCTTTATGCTCCAGCTTTCAGGCTTCTCACCAAATCTTCTTTTCTCCTGTGGAGAGTCATCTGTAAAAAATCCCTTGTATCGTGACAAAAAGAGGTAAGACCTCTTAGTGCTCTCTTAGTGTTTCTGCACAAGTCCTGTTTGGCTGACACTGCAAAATTATTTGAATTTAAATTTATGTAAATGCTATCAACAACAGCTCCTTATTTCATCTGAATCATAGAATCATAGAATGGTTTGGGTTGGAAGGGACCTTTAAAGGCTATCTAGTCCAACCCCCTGCAATGAGCAGGGACATCTTCAACTAGATCAGGTTGCTCAGAGCCCTGTCCAACCTGACCCTGAATGTTTCCAGGGATGGGGCATCTACCACCTCTCACTGGGCAACCTGTTCCAGTGTTTCACCACCCCTGTCACAAAAAAATTCTTCCTTATATCTAGTCTGAATCTACACTCTTTTAGTTTAAACCCCCTTGTCCTATCACAACAGGCCCTATTAAAAAGTCTGTCCCCATCTTACTTAGAAGTCCCCTTTAAGTATTGAAAAGCTGCCATAAGGTCCCCCTGGAGCCTTCTCTTCTCCAGGCTAAACAACCCCAACTCTCTCAATTCAGTCATAAGTGCCAAAACCTTGATATTTTCACTTCCAAAAGAACTTTGGTATTTCCTGGAATTGCAAGTTGTCCCTTTTCAGAATAGCACTGGACACATGATATAGAGAGGACATATCCCTATATTCTTGATAATCCTAGCACCTAAAATGACTCTTACAAACTGATGCACCCACCCAGTTCCTAGGATTCCCAAATTTGCTTTGGTCTGTAAGCCAAGGATTTGTCCATGTTATGCCTTTAATTGAATCCACTACTTTATAGAAATAAAAAAACACACAAGAGTTGTCACTGGAAAATTTGCAAAGCCTCCACCCTTCCCCAGGCTGGAATTCCCACTCTTCTTTCTTTTTGTATGTCAAGCTTCACTCTTGGTTCATTTATCAAATGACAGTGTGGTTTCTGGTTTTATATAAAAAATTGCTGTGATGAGTCATAGACCTCCCCCTCCCTTGCTTCCTTTTCATACTGAGATACCAAGTGCAAATGCAGTATTGACAGTATTCCCACACCTTTTTAGGAATTTAGGAGCTTCTTAAGAACTGAGTTTACACTCTTTAATTAACTTTTTTTTTTTTCTCTTTGCTGGCTTAATGTGGTGGGTTGACCCTTAATGTGGGTTGACTCTGGCTAGATGCCAGGTGCCCACCAAAGCCACTCTATCACTCCCCTCCTCAGCTGGACAAGGGAGAGAAAATATAACAAA
>NW_010972676.1:9659145-9684835 GCF_000737465.1 Haliaeetus leucocephalus
GGACATGGGGGAAGCTTCTAGCAGCTTCTTACAGAAGCCACCCCTGTAGCCCCTCAGCTACCAAAACCTTGTCATGCAAACCCGATACACTTTACTTCAAGTAATAACGTATTTAACACAGTTGCAAAGCTTCCCAATTCATATTATCATTTAGCAGAGAGACCAGATGTGATGCATTGACCAAAAAAGTGGTACAGTTTTTCAATATGGCTTTTCTAAATTACCTTCTGGTCCTTCCATTTGTCAGTTTGGGTAATTCTGACATCAGTTTCTACTTGCCTCTTCTCTTTATAGGAATACAAGCTGGTATCCAATTATTCTTTTTTAAAAAATGTTTTACCCCCTATTGTTCAAAGTCAATTGCTTATTTGCCAGCATAAGAAAATATTAAGGAGCATGGTGCTGATTTATCATTAGTTGAATTGTTTTTCATCATAATATAAAAATGATAAATTGGACAACTACTGCTAAATTGCAAATATTCCTGTAACCAAAGAGATCTAATAATTATTAACCAGAGTGTCTGCTATCAAGCAGGGTGCTTGAAACATTCATAACGTTGTGAACAGATACTCCATCATAGTACAAGCCTCCTAAAGGATTGTTTCAACACTTCCGATGAAGCATCCCAGGGGCCATTAACCAAGAGCATGCACTTACAATGACCATATCACACAGCAGGTGGAGAAATTGCTAAAGTACTGATCAGACAAATGGGTTCTCAAAGAATATTTTTGAGCAATAGCTATCTCCCTAATAGTGCATTTTAAACACATCGGTCCAAGGAAAATATTCAGTACATAAAAGGAATAGGAACATAAGCTATGGAGTAAAAGGCCATGAAATTAAAAAGGCAGAACCCCTGAATTGCCTGCAGGTACCTGTGACTCAGGCGGTCCCGTGGCTGAATCTTGCAGCAGCAGACAGAGAAGAGCAAACCACTTCAGTCTCTGCAGGACAGCTTCCAAGCCCTGGCACAGGGCAGGACATCATCAAGTGTCAGTAAATACTATTCTTATCTAGAGAGCTGTAAAAGCAAAGACAGATCAGCTACCCAGTCAGTCATTATCCCAGGCCTGATGTAATCTAAATCCGCAAGCATTCAGGTAGATAATATTATGAAAGAAAATTCCAAAGCAGGTTCCCTTTGCTTTGGCGGATGCAGGAAAGTAACATGAGACCATTAATTACGCTTGTGCTCAGGGAAAGAAACATGAGAGGAGTTAGAAAATTATGTCACTAAAATGGAAAAAATAGGCTTTCTGTTTCTGGATACAAAATAGAATTACTTTTATGAGGGATATATAAAAAAAAAAATCATCCTTGAATCCATTGTCCTCATATAATGACAAGACTAGCTCACATTTGTATATGAATAAATTTCTGGAGGGTTAGAGCAGAATCTGGTTTATAGATTGAGAAATGAAAAGAGCTGATATTTTGAATAATCTACAGCACAATAACACCCTCTCCCCTCCAAAAGCACCACCACCACCAGAGACTTTTAAGCTCAGCTCTGACCTGAATGAAGAAAGTGGGTGAGAGTGTGGAGTCATTGCTGTGTTACATGACACACTGGGTGGTGCTAACAAACTGGTGATGGTCACAGCCATCTTCCCTTCAAGTTGGGTGCAAGTGACATTGGAGGTGTAAGGTAAAGGAACATGTGACTCCACTCAGAAGTTATGAGTGTGCAGTGAGAGACTTTTGTCAGGTACTGTATGTGCAGAAACAGAGAAAGAAAAGTTGAAAAAGGCATCAAAGGTGTTCCAGAGAAGTCTCTTTCAGGCTTAGAGTGTGCTTTTGGGAAGAACACTGTCAAAAAGAAACCTGGAACCACGAGCAAAGAAGCTACCTATCTTTTTGTGTGTGCTCTAATTCTCTTGTGTCAAGGAAGAGAAAGTTTTACATCCTCTATAAAGAAGTAGGTTTGTATTAAGGCATGCAGCTTCAGTTTATTTTTTTTTCTATCTTCTGAATGCTGTAGTTGAAAAATAGAGACATTTTTAAAGAGCATCAAATGTGTTATGCTGTCATACTGCTATTGCACAGGTGATACCTGGGACCTGAGTCTCATGGTGCAGTGTCACATATTTTAATTAGTTTACTGTTACTGGCAACACAGATTGGAAATCAGAACTAAGCCCTGTGAGAAACTATTTCATGCCAATACTCCCTTTGCTCTTCTTGAATTTCCCTCTACTACTGTTATTTATAAGGCTATACATAAAAAGGAGAACAGCTTGATCTAATTTATTTACTGCAAATGTTCTTAGGAAGAAAAGTGTTGTGAAGAATTCTAGTTCAGCCAACTAAAATACTGTTTTTCTACTTTTACTGATAAGAAAATTCACTATCTGCTTCCAAAATACCATAAACTGTATGGGAAGGGGACAATGAGGAACGAACTCTTTACAAAATGTGCAAATGAAATGATAGCCTGTGCAACAAGAGATGAGAGAATACAAGGAAATTACCATCAGATGTAATCATTCCTGCACTTGTTTTCTTGACTTCAATAGGAGGCCCTAACTTAACTGAGCAGCTCAACAGCTACATCTCAATGATAAAATAGGAAAGTCTACATCTGAAGGACTTCCTTCCTCAAAGATGAAAATCCAGAACAGGGGAAATACCCTTTCTTCAACAGGCAGATTAGACCAAGTCGAGAGAGCTGAAGTATTTGGGAGGGAACATCTTGATATAGCCATTCTCTGCCAGGTACAACATCATATTGATGATACAGAAAGATGTAGTGGATTCCTCTTTTTGTTTATGCTATGCCCGCTGTTGCCCTTCCTCAGTCTTTGGAGCGTAGAGTCCTTGGCAAGAACGAGGGTGTTGCACCACTGATGTAAATTAGGATTGTTCCTGTGCAACAATAAATTGTACCAGGGCTGGGCAGTTCTGACTAGGGGAATTACAGTCAGTCCCTATGGCCTCCTTCCCATCAGAGCACAGGGGTCATGGAATGCAAAACTGGGGCCAGATTGGAACTCAGCTATCTGCCATGTGCGTTACAATGGTACGTTTACTTTTTCTAAATGCTGAATTACTGCCCTGGGAGATGCACACATGCATTCCGGGCCAGAATTTGGAGTTTAGCCTAATATTATGTTTTTTAAACACATCTGGGATCTATTATGTTGCTGGGTAATGATTTTCACAGAATCATCATTACTTAATGTGTAAAGAAATGTCATTGTATCAGTCTCAGAATGGTATTGCAGAGCAACAAGTCTGACCACTAGATAAGTGCTTCTTGCTATGGGCAAAATAGTATAGGTCATTAAAATGCTAAAGTATTGAGGCCAAAAGTTATAAAAAATGGATGGAACCTATATGGAAATTTGAGGAGCCAAGTCCAGAGACTTCCAGAAAGTAGCAGTTTAGTTTACAAAATCTATCACAAAAGTAACATAAACACTGGAAAAGCATTAGAGAAACAGCATTATAGGCTGAAATTAGATATATACTTGGTGTAAAAATGCTTCAATGTTTTTAGTGTTACATGGAAACAACTGTATCAAACTTCTATGCAGTTCTAACTCAGCAACAGTCCTTTAGTACTTTAGGAATCAAAAGCACAGGGCCAGAATCAAGCAACAGTTTATCCTTTTTGTATTCCAGGAATTACTTCTTTTAATCTTTTCAAGAGCCTCAGACTATTTTGTTTTTAACAGTTTCTGAGGAAATTTCTCATATCCACCAAACAAAATAAAGGCCAGACTGAATCAGTAATATTGTCACTTAATTTCAGTGCTCCTAAACTATACTTAACTTCAGTTTGGAGGTGGACAGTTGAGCACAGGTGACAGTTTTGAAAGAGTCTTTATGTTTAAATGCTTCAGCTCACTTATTGAAAGGGTACTCTGAGAGGAGAAAAGTCATTCCAGATTCTACACCTGGTCTTTGGGCTCATCCTTGAGATTACAGTCAGTTTCTTTTTAATCCTTGCAGGAAAGGAACCAAGAATGCCTGCCTCTACCACATAATGTTTTCTGGCAGATGTAGAGCATCTTTGAATCAGGAATCAGAGAATTTGCAAGGATTGGTCAGTATTTATTCAAATTTCTATTGTTACCTGTTCTACAGTTGGAGAGCTGTACCACTGTAACTCCTTCCACTTCAAAAAAATTATGCCTGGCTTTCACTGTGTACGAAAGACTAATCAGGCTCTTGTGCTCCTGTTTTATGTATGCTATCATTCTTTAAGAAATGCATTACTTTGCCTGAGGTATGCTGAGCCAGCATTCCCTCATATTTCTGGATGTACTGCAGTGCACTGATAATAATTATGCTGCACAATGTCAAATAGTAAGGAATTCTTTGCTGTAAAGGTACAGATGCATATATGTGATGCTAGGTATATAGATTCTTGAAAGGGAATGAGACGAACAGTTTTATATGGAGCCTGATTTATAAGTGCAACCAATAGATCATGATTATTATACTGTCTATCCAGCACAACATCTCTGTATTCAGCTTTCCAGCTAAGTTTTCAAAGCTCTTGGTTCTTAGGCTCTTAAACTCTGCTGATGCTTTTCTCTGCCTTGACACCACCCTAAATACACCTAAAATGTTTGCTGGCCCGTCTCGTTTATCACCCTCTCATGGTTACATCTTTTACCCAGGTGAAAGTGTGCTTCTATGGATTCCTTAATAATTTTCTGGTTTTATTAACCCCGGAGTCTCTTCTTAAGTACCATTATTCAATTATCTGCTTTAAATGTAAGTGACATTCAAATACATCTAATTAAACTAAGTGGATTCTAAGCTCAGTATATCTTCTGAAGCACTACTATGCCTCTCACCTGCCCTGGATTGTTAATTTATTAGTTTATAGCTGTAGTATCACTTCTACATTTTCTGTAATGTAGAAGACGACCCCCGCATACATTCCCAGCCAAGCTCTAATGCAAGACTTATACTAAAAAGGCTATAGCTACAAAAATATGATCACATGTCTGATCCAAATGC
The DNA here is from genome assembly GCF_000737465.1 of Haliaeetus leucocephalus. NCBI lineage: Eukaryota > Metazoa > Chordata > Aves > Accipitriformes > Accipitridae > Haliaeetus > Haliaeetus leucocephalus. The sequence goes on from NW_010972676.1 coordinate 9,664,126, forward strand.
AAAGTTTTTTTGAACAGCAATTTTGATCATACTGCATCTTTGTTGTGTTCAAAGTTTATTTTGACAATTTGACTCCATTTCAGAATTCTTCAGATACTGTGTATTAATATCAGAATCAGGGGTTAAATCTGCCATTCAAATTTGGATAGTTTAGCAGTCCATTCCACTCCTAATCCCAGTTTGTCTGTTTTGATTTAGTTTGGTGTTTGAATTACCCTCAAAATATTAATCTATTTGATAAACCATAAGCCATATTAAATTCACACATATTCCTAGAGGGGATGAAGTCGGTCTAAACACCATCAAAATGTGAATGCAAGCTCAATAGTTATTAGAAGCACAGGTGTACAAAACACAACTGAAAATAGAAAACCTGCATTGTTTGTTAAAAACAAATTGTTGAATTTTGTAAAAAAAAAAAAAAACCAAACCCAAAAGCCAAAACCTGAAGAAAAACAACCAAAAAACTCAAACACTTGATTCCAGGATAAAACAGTCTCCTTTTTGGACTCTTCATATCCAGCTTTTAAGCCCAGAAAAGAGAAATATAGAACTGTCAAACTAAACAAACCTTGACTATGTGTCCAATGTTAGGTTGGCTATCAGTTAGGTAACAGCTTACTGAATTGTTGCAAGAAAGAGTTACTGTTAAAAATAATTCCTATAAACCCCTCCGTATCCACGGGAATAGATGGAAGAAGATACTACGATCACTACCTAAAACAGCAAGGTTGCATCAGATTAACCTTGCTTTTGCTTATTTCTTCAGTAGATGAATTGAATGTTTTCCAGTTGATGGAAATGAAGTTTTTCCAGGCTGTGAATTACCAATTTACCCTGTCTTTCACAGAAGCCCTTCACTCTATGGCAACAAGTACAATCCACAGTTTTTAAAGCAGAAAGCAAAGATTACCTACCTGAACTCTGATTAGACTAAGATAGAAGGCATAGAATTTGTGGAGCCCATACTGGTAAACAAGATATTATTTAGAAAGATTTTCTAAGTTAGTTTGGGCTAATAATTGACTGAATACTTGGACAGGAAAGGAAATCTCAGTATCCAGGAGCTAAATAATTTTTATTTTTTTTGTATTTCGAAATGAAATTAAGTCCCCAAACTCCGTTTCACTTGGTACAAACTATTCCATTTTATGCTAAAAATGTATTTTTTATGTAAGTGCTTGTCAAAATAATGGCATAAATTGATGTGTAAATGCCACAGAGAAAGAGAAGATCATATCAGTGTTCCCGAAGAAGTCAGTGCATGCCTCACAAAATCTTAAGTCTAATTCCTACCAGTGTTTAAGGAACTCCCCTCCCTCTCCCTCTCCCTCTCCCTCTCTGTCTCCGTCTCCCTCCCCCTCTCCTTCTCCTCTCCTTCTCCCTCTCCTTCTCCCTCTCCTTCTCCCTCTCCCTCTCCCTCTCCCTCTCCCTCTCCCTCTCCTCTCCTTTGCAAATTCAGATTAGGTTTCTGCCTCACAGCAGTGACCTGTCCACCAGCTCATTTGACTGGAACAGTCCCACTTTGTAGAATACAGTTAAATATTCATGGAGCCAGCTGGGGAGAGAAAAAACAATGCTCTAGTTTGGTGGTTCAGTAACCCTCCTGGGGAGGGTGGGGGTGTTAGTCCCAGTCCCAGTGAATGTGTAACTATTTATACAAAGTAGAACAGTGTCAACAGGAGAAGTTGCAAGTCCTGTCTCCCAAAAAATTTCCTTGAAGGAATGAAGAAGGCTAAAGAAACAATAATGCATTCGACAGAAATCTGCCAGGTATAGTTAACAACAGTTTAAACAAACTCTTAACATAATTTACAGATTAATCCTGAAATAGCTAAGCTTTTGGATGAATAGATGTTCTTCCACATCTCTGAGACAGGCCTTGTTCCTCATATTAAGTGAACAGACCTTTCATCCTCCAAAGCAAAACAGCTCTTAAAATAGAAATAATTCAGAGCATATTTTAAGATCTTAGCATCTCATAACATCATACCTCTATCCTTGCTCCTATTGACATCAGTGGAAGGGAAAACAGTATTTATATGTCCCACAAGCAGATCCGTCTCTTGGAGAATGCTGCTCTATAATGGTTTGTGTCTGACAGGTATAAAGAACTCTTGAGACCTGCCGGCTAGTTGAATAGTCATGGCTGTATGGAGATTCATAGCCTGTGTGGAGCTTTCATTGGACCAACTAAAAAGACAGACAACGTTTCAGGCAACAAATTATTATTCAGGGCTAAGACAGAAGGAGCAAGCTTTAAGCTACGTGCAGGCTGAGGAGAACTGCTCTCACTTTATCTCAATTTGTGAATTAGACAATGTGACACACTTTTCTAACATTTTCTTACAGTTCATATGAGTTAGCATTAGAGAACTCACAAAAAGCTTAGATAGTTTCAGTGCATTGCTGTGATTTTTTTTCAATATGCACATTTTGCTGAAGTCTGAACCTTAGAGACATTTTGCATATAGATAGTTAACTGTTACTGACACAAAGATGGTGTCTTACTGATGACTGACTTATTTATAACGTGGCCCCTAAGCAAAAATTCTCCTGATGGCTAACACACAACAGAAGTAGATATATGATGGGATAAAAGAGTAGGAAAATGATGAAATCTGGTCCACAAGATGAATATGCCAAGCAACGCTTAGTAGGAAGTTGTTATACTGATAAGATTTGCACTTTAAGAAGGTAGGTCCCTATGATACCTCTTCCGCCAGTGCATATGTGAAACCTGGTCCTGAATAACTGCTCTAGGTGTGAAGCTTCCATGACTACGGTGTTGAGAAGGCCTGGGTTTTCTAGCAGTGAGTCTCTGCTGAAGACAAGCATCAGATCCATCAGCCTGGCTTTTATGGCAGTGGTGCTACAGCTACCAGCAGATAGATGAAGGGGACACAGATATCGCTTCTCTGTTTGGCCTCAGGCAACATCTCATGCAGAGTTTTTAGAGAAGCAGTAGCAAGCCAGGAGGGGAAGTGTGCTGAGAGCTCCTCATTGCTCACAGCAAAGAGGCATGTTTTGTCCAGAGCTGGGGGGATGGTCACCTCTGAGCGCCCCAGCCCAAAGCCCAGAGACCTTGGTGCTGGCACTTTGGTCATCACCCTGCCTTTTGCCTCCCCCAAATCTCTGCTCACTTCCAGTTGGGCCGTCAGGCTCCATGTGCTGGTTTTGCGCAGTTGGACACCGGATGCAGGCAGTGGAGGGTATAGCACAAAGACCATCTCTGGTCCCACTCTGTCCACCCTCTCCCAATTGCACAAGTGGATCATTGCCAAAAACATTTGGAGGCCTGTGGTGGGTGACATTTGGCTGCATGGTAAATTTACCCTGGGCAGAGAGCCACTGTTAACTGCAGTGAGCTATTTGAGTCTGAATGAAGCTACTTACTTAAGCCACCAAAACAAGGAACTTGAAATAGGAGTTTTTCTCAGGGCTTCCAAGCAATGAGTTTCACCTTATATGTCTGACCTGTAGACCCCTATGCCTAGCCTGACAAAAATTGGCACCAGGAATTAAAAATTCACCACCTTTGGCTTTAAGAAGGGAGTAAAAAAAACTAAGAGGTTTAAAGCTTTAGTCACCAAACCCAGAGCTGTCTGAAAATTGTTTTTAAAGCTCAGCTGTAAACAGTGTAATAATTCATGTTACAGTAACCATAGAGTCATATCCCTTTTGTTAGTCATATGTTTTGCCAATAAAATTACTTTCATAAAACAAAAAAACCTTCATAGACTGTGGAAGGTCTTTCAGGGGACTGTATAATTAAAGCACAATATTGTCTGACGTCTGGAAAGAAATTCTTGACTGCAAAGCAACACATGACCTTTCATGCTTAAAAAATATTTTTTCAGATAAAAGATTTTCAAAGAAAATTTTGAAGGAAAGCTGCTGTAAAAGCAGAGAAGTCTCTGTCTTGAAACTCAGAGATGGAAAGGACAGAACAGATTTCCACATCTATATATCTTATGTAGAAGCTATGAAAGAACAAGCAGCTGTCAGCAAGGTGTAAGAATCCACCAAGTGATATTGTGATGAATACTCAAAAGTTAAGGAGTTAAAGATTACATAGACTCTGGCAGATGGAAGGAGAATGACTGAGCCACAAGAACTGCATTGAACCTGGTATATGTAACTGATATAATAGGTGAGCAAGTAAAAATCTGTATTAAGATTTAGACAAAAGGAGATGCATTGTGGAAATATATCAACAAGGAAAAACAGCTTGGAGAGTATAGCAGTATGTCTATCCAGATTCTGAGCTAAAGATGAACAAAACTTAGATTATTACAACAAATTAAAAATTGTTAATACTTCTAAAGCCATAGCAAGGAAATGCAGTATTACTGAATCTGCTGGCATCTTTCCTGTGTGGGGGCAGGTCAACATCTCAGGCCCTTTTCTCTAGGAAGAAATCACAAATTCTGTCAAAGAGAGACTGAGGCAATTGCAGTCGTCATAAACCTAGATGCTAACACATTTTTCCAGCCCCACATTCCTATTGAAATTCAGTGTGAAACTGCACACAACTCTAACTGATGTCTTGTGAAAACGCTCCAGTGCCTCTCCATTACCTTACTAAATTGCTTGAGGTAAGGGCGCACAATTTACCCAGTGTTAGAAAGAAGAAATGGAGGCACAACTGTATATGTATATTCTGAATATAGTGTATTTTACTTTCGTAATTTGAAATGTGGAAAAAGCTAATTGCAGACATTACAATATGTACAGAAACGCAGTGGGCAAGTGTAATGGATGCATGTATTTTTGGAGGAAGCAGCATTTCTCTGTTCCTCTCACTGCTCTGCTGTGTGCACCATAGCACCTTCCACAAAACCCAGTCCAGACCAGGAAGCAGAGTTTGGGCTAAGGGGATGAGCGCACCTGGCCTTGGGAAATGAGTGCAGTGAGCCACTGCCTAGCTGAGGTTAAGGCATCCTTCAGACTGGCTGTCACTGGCCAAGTGCTCACAGGACACAAACTCCTCTCCTGGCCCAGGTCTCTGATGTGCAGGTGGCGTGGATGTAAAACTCTCTGCAGTTCTGCAGGTTTGGTTTGTAGCTGCTTGTCTTTGGGTTTCTGATCTGCGTTTTCAACCGTGGCTTCCAAACTCTGTTCTGCTCTGCTCCTGATTGTGGGCTGTGGCTGTGGCTGTGGGATGCTGGGCTTAACCTGTCTCATTGCCTCAGCTTGCTCTCCTGGTGGTAGAGGATGTAATGCTGGGATGGTGGGACTGCACAGCAGAAAACATGAGGCTGGGATCCTTTGAGAGCTGTGGCTGTGCAGCTGCAGGATATGGGGGGATAAAGGTTTTGCATATAGCTTGGAGAGCCATGAAGCCTGGCACCTCTGCATCAATTTTTTTTCCTTCCGTAAGTCTGTGGTGTCACATGAATTCTGTGTAGGCTTAAGATAACTATTCAAATAAGCATTGGTAACATTGCACTGTAATGCCAGCTGGACCAGAGAATTAGTCTGCAATATTACCTGCAGTAGTCAAAGCTGGCCTTAAAAAGAATTTACTTGATTTTATTTTGTTGACAGCTAGTCCCAAAGCAACTGATACTTCAGAGACTTGATCTTTGCATGAAAGTAATTTAAGGGAATGTGGGAATTTTCAAGAAAATTCTTTGAGTTAAGGGGTAATTTGGGGAAAGTTTTATTTGCCCATTACGTTCCTATTTCTTCCATTATGTTCCCATCATAAAATAAAAATCTTTGAATGCACAATTATAAGTGAGGCCTGAAACTCGAGACTTAGCATCAGCATACCCTGTAGATGGTTGTCCTTCCTACTTACAAAGGGCCTTATGAAAACCCCAGAGTTCAGTGCATTCTGTGGTAATTTGCATAAGAGGAATTGTAAATATTTCACTGAAACTCACCCTGCTAAATCCTCTGGAAGAGTGTTGTAAATAAGAAAACTCCCCAATGTGTGAAACCTTTCTGTTCTTGCCATGTCACTAGAAAGAGTCACTGTTTACAGCATTAAATCACTGTTTACTGCATTAGCTATAATCTAATGAGATGCTTCCTGTGACAGATCCAGGGCTGGAATAGCTGGACAGATTGTGGTGGTTCTATTATTAGAAGTCTGTTATGTTTGACATCATTGAACATAAAAGATTGGACTCATACTGCAGAACATCTCTCACACTCTTAGTTGAGAGTAAATCCCTACAGTTGCTATCGGAAAATATAGTCAGGCTTCTGGATTCTCATTGATCAGACTTGCAAGTCAATCAGTCAAGGTACACAAGATGTGTTGACACAGAGATGATGACTGATATCCTAAGAACAAAATCTGATGAGAAAAGACAATAAATCTTGCTATTACCAAAGCAAATTCTTCAGAGTCTAGAATTTTACTGTCAAGAATATTTTGTATGTAGATAGGTTGTGTGTAGACTTAGTTTATATAATGTGTCTGAAACATCCAGAAAAGCTTTACCTATAGATAGAATGTGTGAGGAAATAAGTACATTCAGTTTTCAATAGTATGTCAGAATAAAATGATTATTATGTTATTATTGGATTCAACTGCACGTGCAGGCATGATTGCATGTTGCCATTGCCACATTTGGACCATACCTCAGGTGGGATGTAGAGTTATTTACTCCTCTTTAGTGCTAATGTAGCCAATGGTATAAGACAGGAAGAGAACACTATTGAAAGGCCACAGGTAGTTAGGAAGTCAGTTGTGTGTCCTATCTGCGTAACAGCAGTACACATAGCTACACGACGTTAACAAGACTCAGGGCAGGCACTGATACAGGGAGAAGCGCCATGTATACAGCACAGTCTTGCTATCTGCTCCACTTTGGTTTTTCCTGGAGAACTTCCACCCACATTTGAGGCGGTCGTCAGAGTTCAGATTGCCCTGAAGGAGTCAGAACTAAAGAAATATGCCTTCAGGCTTTGAATTTGTAAAGAGAAGGTAATGACCTAGTGAAGTTGGGTTAGAAAGTGTGAAGAAATAAACAACTGGGGAAAACATTTTTGAAAGGAAGAAAATAGCATAGTAAAGAAATTCAGAAACAATTTGATGAGATGATAGATCTGCATCCATGCAGTGAGGCTGCTGACTTGCACAGCTTGTGCCAGCACAGGAGGCAGGGATCGTTGGGCAGCTCGCACAGGAGCTCATAATGTAAAACATTTTCCCGTATGTTGGTGTTAAATGAGAAAGGAGTGGACCAGGCTTGCTAATATCCCAGCTTCAACAAGGGCTGTGGAGATCATCTGACAGCCTCAGGCTAGGTCTGGCTTGTGCCTGCACCCAAAACAGGCTTATCTGAAGGATGAATAGTGGACAGGAAAGCGTGGCTGTCTCAGAGGTGCCATGTGATCTTTGGCTGCAGGTTGGGAGTGAAGTGTCGCTGGCCAAAATGAATCGGAGCTTCCCAGGAGAGCTCAAGGGTCACAGCGAGCCAAGAGCTAGTATCTGTATCTGTGTGCTGTGCCTGTCATTGAGCAGGAGGGATGAGTGTCAGCTCTGCTTTACAAACTGCATAGCTAGTCCAACAGCTCCTGCTCGAGTGGGAAACTATGAGCAGGGGATAATATATATACTCTGCAGTTGAAGGAGAGGGGAAAGGCTAGTTAACTAGCAAGCAGGGATCGAATCATAGCACTGTTTTAATACTTTAATTGACATTTCAACGTTAGAGCCAAAAAGAGGACGGCAATATTTCAAAAAGTACTTTTTAATGCCTTAGGTGTTGAAAAGTGTAGCATGAAATATAGATGCATTGTTTGACATTAGCTGGGAATATGGTAGGTAGGCTGTACTAACATGGACCAGTCTGCAAACTGAGTGATGGAATAAAAAAGCTGTTCACATCCAGTAGGCGACAGGTCGACCATGGCAGGGTAGACATGGCATCACGCCAGCCAGGTGTGTGTCTTGTGGCTAACTCGGGGTTTATGAGGGCCAGTCCTGCTCACTTGCCCTGAATTGCTTCTGAGAAATCCTCTCAGAAATTTCTGAGCCAGGATGGAGTTATTTCTGAACTGATGACTTTCAAATGCTCAACCTTGCAGCCTTCCAGGTACTGGAGGATGAAATCCTCTAATAAGGGGATACTTTCAGAATTTTTTTTGACCTTTGCCTGTTTTATTTCTTTGCTTGTTTTGCACACATTAGTTTTAAACTGATGTGTAAGTCTAATAGGTATGTTAATCTGTATCTATCTGCTGTGGTATGTATGCGGTAAAGGAAACAGAAGAAACAAACTTATTTTAAATAAAAAGTCAACATGGCAAGACACATACTCTCTCTCTGACTGACTCACTCTTGGTTTAAGTTCCAGGAATGCCTAAGAGGGCAGCATCATCCCCTCCAAAACAGTTTTTCTTTTCATATAGGATTATATCGGCAAGCAGCTGCCTCTAAGGCATTAGTTTTTGCCAGACTGTCAGGCTCTCTGTGCCAGCTTCTCCCTTAAAGCATTATATGGATGGGCTATCCCTTCCAAATAAGTGGTGCCCAGTGGAGGAGAGCCACAAAGGGCAGCGCTTTCACCAGCTGTGCAGCATCCAGGGAAAACAGGGCAGTGGGCGGAGGCGCCTGGTGAGTTCTCCTCTGCTCCCCTCTGTGCGCTGCAAATGAGAAATACAGTGGCTAGCTACCACGGAAAAAATGTGTCCTTGCTGAAGCATACAGCTTCCCACCAGCCTTGCTGAAGGGACATCCCTGCACCCCGGGAGCGGTCTGCGCGCTCCTCCTGGCGGCTCTGCTGCCGAGCCTCTGGCCTCGCCGCCAGGCCAGCCCGCCAGACCCACCACCGTGCCAGCTGGCTTCCAAAATTCACTGCCGCCAGTTTGTTTTAAAATAGACGCTGTGCTACACTACACTTCATTTGATCTTCACACACACTACTATGCTACTGTTCAGGTCTGTGCTTTGACCGGGGCAGATTAAAAAAAAGTCTGAATTAGCTGACATTTTTCAATATATGTGAATAATTTATTTTGTCTTTTTTTCATTTCAGGCTGGTGAAATATGAGGATTCAATCAAACTCTGAGGTTTCAGGGCACCAATGGCTGAGTTTGAAAATTGAGGTTTGTTTTCTTAAAACTGAGTAAGACCAAACCTTGACTAGGAAACTCCCGCTGGTTGACCTCAGTGTCCTCCACAGGTCTGCTGGGCGCAGACTAATGTTGCAAAACTTTCTTCTGAGCAGCAGGCCTGAATCTCTTTATTCTGAGGTTCACTTGGCACAGCAGGCAGGCAGGGCTGTAATTGCCTGGTTCTCAGGCTGCTTTGGCTCATGTGTGTGGGGGCAACCCTGGTGGGATCATCAGGGGCTATGTGCCACATATGGACTAGTGCAGCGTAGAGGAGACGTGCTGTGCCACTCCGCGTTCCTGTTGCATCCTCTGTGCCAGTACTGGAGCGATGTGATGAGGAAATAAGTAGGGTCAGAGGGGTGTTCACCAGCCAGAATTTTTCCGGAGCCTGTTTGTGCCTTCCAGGCAAAATGCAAAGGGAAGAGAATTGAGTCTGGTGCTTGTTTGTGAATTTAGCTCATGAATCACTTGTGAAGGGAACCTCACTACCACTAATCTATTATAGTACACATGGGAAGTTTTCACCTTAGAGACTTCATTTACCAGCCTGTTTGTTGCAGATTGTTTCATTCATGAGATATTGGGTGACTGAAACAGCTTTTAAAACAAAGAGTGCTTAATGGTGAGTAATAAGCTGGAAGTCACTCATGTCTGGGACATATCTGGCAGTTCTGCCCTGACACCAAAGCTAGAAATCACAACACTTCCAGAGCCTGAAAATCATAAATATCTGTTAGCTATATGTGCATATTTGTCTAGTGAATAACATTCCTTGGGGTTATTTAAAAGCATCAGTAAAAGTATCAAACTGCATTTGATACTGCTAGGTGAACATCCAGTACTTTCCACAGAGGACTTTGCACTCCAAGCCACAACTGCTGTAAAGGTGAGACGGCCAGAGTGACTGTGGGTCTTCAGTAGCTCTGCTTGGAGAAAGCCACTGTGACTTTCAGAAGAGAAAGTAGTGATTACTTCACTTGGTAATATTTGTAAGTCCACCAGTTCATTTGCTTTGTGCAAATCTATGTAACAAGTCTGCCAGCAAAGTCAAAATCAACAAGTCTTTTCATGAGAGATTAATTTTTCCCTTTTTTTCCTTTAATAAGGAAGACTTCTAAAATGTCTTGTTGGTAACAGCTGGAGACCTCAATCAAAGTAATGGAGGGAAATACTATTTTCCATTCATTATATCAATTCACTATATCCTTTGGATTACTGATCATCTCAGTAGAAGCAGATCCTAACATATACTGGCTGTATACTCCTTCTGAGGTGTTAGGGCTGCTGAATGCTGAGTTAGCCGTGACTTTATGTGATCTTAATTATACAACCAGAATATTGCATTTGAGCGGGTTTTCCACTCTTGTATACCCTCAATTCCCTATGTTTCACTGAAATCAGTTAAGTCAAATTATTTTGTATTGTCCAAAGTACATCTGAACTTTAAAATAAAGGATATGGCATGCTTCTGTTGGAGTGGAATACTCACAGTTTGAAGGAACATGCTCTATTGCTGGGGACAAAGGTATTCCGCACAGAATATTTGGCTTCTGTGTTTAATCTTTGAGTCTATATAATACAGAAATAAACATTCTTTTTAACCAGGTTGGCTAGTGAATGTATTTTATAGTGCTCAGTGAGTCTGATTACTGTTCCAGACTGCTTTACTCCAAGCTATGGTTTTCTACCAGACTATAAGAAACAATGTTTTGTTGTTGTAATTGCTACAGTTGGAAAACTTGCAGTTTTATTTCATGACTAAGTTGGTGCATTTCTAGCTTTCACATATGTATTTTGCTCTTTGTTTCATATTAAAATATTTCAGACAATGGTCTGAAAGGAGAATGCTTTAAAGGACTAAGGCAGCCGAAGGAATGTGAGTCTTGGGTGTCGAGGGTAGGACACTGCCTTTGGGCTGAATGGCAGAATTTGCTGTGCCAAACTCTTGCTGGCAGCATTTCTCTGGCACTGTCTGCTCATTAGGGCTCTGCTTCTATAGCACACTTAAACACGAGGAAAAGTTCACCCTTGTGAATGAACAAAGATAAACATATATTCATATTAAAGTTAAGCATGTGCTTATGAGCTTTGCTAAATTTGGAATAATAAGAGAGAGAATGCCTGTGTGTACAGAGGTATCATCAGAGAAGCTGTCCCAAGGGACTTGTTTACCTTTTGCTCATTATTTCTATTATTTCCGAGTGCTTCAGATATTGCTTCTTGTTATCCACCCTGTTGACATTTCATAGTTGTCTTTCCAAGTGCTGCTAAAAAGAAAAGCTGAGATTTTGGGATGCTATTGTGTGCCAGTGATTGAATTCCATAGCCCCAGGACTGCGGATGCAGAGCACCCTGCATATAAAGAGGGAAAAATCAAGGTTTTTCTTCTTGTACAAGTGGCATTGCCCAGTTCCTCAGGATAACAGAGGAGAGTGACAAAGAATAGATGTTTTCTAGCAAACAGAGGGTAATAGATCAGAAGTACGCTTAACACCAAAAATGAAGGAAAACTGTATTTTCATATTTCATCAGTCAGGAGGGACATGAAAGGATTAGATCTTGGAGGCAGGAGAGACTCAAATTAGAGAACTCTATAAAACTGTTTACTCTCCAAAAAGATTGTGTGATATTGTTGCTGTCATTCTTCTGTAAAGCATATATCATATACCCAAAGGCTGTGCTCTGTGGCAAGAGAAGTATTTCCAGCTCCCCACTAACAGAAGTGTACTGCCACTCTTGGTAAGAAATCTGCCTTGTAACAGAGGGCTTTCTGATGCAGAATAGTGCATCTGTAGTGTCTGCCCCAGAGGCTCTCATTACTGAAATCAAGATTTAGCTTTAGCATTAATACTGATTTCCTTTTCATTTTTACCAGCTTTTTAATTTTTAATGAGTTTCATCTCCACTCACAGATTCTACTAACCATACATTATCCTATGATGAGAGAATAAAATCTGAAGGTTACAGCTGTGTATCAGATGTCCCTTTGTTCCTCCATAAATACACTGTCCTGACTTTTAGGGCCATTTGTCAAAGAAGTGATGTCATGGTAACAAAATGTAGATTGCCTTCAGATTTCCAGTTGGGTTATCAAAACAACTATGGAGCCATCTCAGCTGAAGGCTGAGGTATTGACCTCAATAAATTACCTGTTCTAGCAGGGACTTTTGTTGCTTTCCATTCTGCTCAGTATTTTCCCATCCTCACTGGCTCCATCAGCTTTGTGAAGTTTTCCTCCAGCATGTTCATGTCCAGCAATCAGATCCAGAGCCTACTGATAACATTATGAAAGGCCTTAAATGTTAACAGTAGGATGCAGTCTTCTGAAGCATTTGTTTATTTGTAGGATGTGGTCTTTTGAAGCATCTGTTTGTTAGCTGGCAGTGGATGTTTTTGCTGAGCTCATCAAATACTTGGAAGTCATTACCATATTTCAAATAGGGTGTACAAACTCTGCAAATAAGAGCTCTCAAGAATTTTAGAACTTTTGAAGGAATTCTATAAACTTCAGCTAGAAGATCCTACAGTTTTCCATTGTGTTCAGCCTTTTAACAGTATCAGGGGGTGCCTGCAATTATGTTGGGCATATACATTGTGTCCTGCTGAATTTTGACACAGAAGGCTTAAAGCAGATACTTATGTAATTGCAGTTCATTGAGTGCTTTTTGGTGCCTGACTTGGACTGAAAACAATATTCTGCCACTTAGAACATGCCTAGTCTGCCAAATGGGAGACTTTGATGCCAAATAGACCTCTTCATTTTGTAGTCAATATTTTGCTGTGATTCTTGACATAGCTGTTGATACCAATTTCATGATTTTTCAGTAAGCACTGTAGGCAGAACACTGATCTCTGTATACATATTACTGAATTTTAATATAACAGGGATGCCTGTCATTAATTAGTTAGCATAGATATTGGAGAACTAAAAAGGCAATTATGCTATTTTATTGCTTTAAAATATAAAAGGCAATAAAATGGCAACAATACTTCTGCTGTGGTATACTGTTTTCAGAAATACCAACACCACTGTACAAGAATTGGAAGTTCCTGTACTTAATCTAACAACATGTGTGTTTGAAGATAACTCCATTCAACACATTTCTGATCTTACAGGTGTCACAGTAATTTATATTAAGAAATGAAAAAACTTTATAAATGCATTTCTGCAAAAATGTACTCAGAAACAACTTTATTTACAGCTCAGACCTTTTTTTTTTGCTAAAAATGCATAGTCATTACATATACAGTAGTCAGCATCCAAAAGTGTACAAAGAGTAAATTTTCAAACCCTCCCAACAGAACCAAACAAAATTCACACTTTTTGTTCATTGCATGCACGGACCCTTAAATGTGATACCTCTTACTAAAGCGTGCTTGAATCTCTAGCAGACAGAATTGACTTGCTATAAAACTGTTTCTCCATACTATTAACCCCCAGCTACAACCACAAATCCTAAGGCGTTCACATGAAATAGCGAAGTCCTACTTCAGAATCCTCTATGTTCTGCGTATGGCCCAGGAAGCAATTACCCTGAAAGCATAAGTCTGCTGGTGGTGTTTCCTTACAGGGAACTTTAAGCAAAAGCCTGCTTCCTTTGTCTTGGTCATTAACTTATTACTGAATTCAGTGGAATGAAGCAGCATCTGTTTAAGCAAGTTGTGAAAAAAATTTGACTTTATTCCACACCCAGCTACAAGACATGAAACGTCTTGAATGGAGGTCTGTGTCTTTCAGTGCATGTGACACTTCCTCAGCATCTTGCGTCTCATCTGAGGAGAAGAGGGTGAAGTCTCAGCTGTAACTTGGGTGTTGTTTGTGTAGCCCTGACTTACAGGTATCTAACAAAAGCTAGGAATATACTCAGATAGGGTGAATTTCTAATGGTAGAGACTTTGACTTAATGAACCACTCAAACCCTTTGATGTCTTTGTTGCCTTTTTTTTTTTTTTTGTCTCCACTACTGCTGCCAGTTAGAAAAGCTCTTAAAAACATTGTCCTCTACTCAGTGGTGCTGTTTATATCAGTCCTTCCAGGAGAAGGGCAGAGTGGGTTAGCAGGATGATTAGTCAGGGCTCCACGGCAAAGGAATAGTACACGTATGTGATAAGAAGATCCAAGTTCAGTTTTCACTCAAGAACAGGATTGGCTCCATGTTGTTGGTTTTGGGGAATGGGAGGGGAAAAGAGAAAGTTGTTTGTCTGATCAATATAATTTATGTTCCCAAGTGATTACATGTGTTTATTTAAAAGATTCATTTATTTAAGGTCTTTTTACTCTGATAAGAAGTAGCCTGAAGTAGGTTGAAATTCCCAATAGCAATTGAGACATAATCATAGTCTTACAGACACTGATGGGAAATCTTGCTCCATTGGTAACTGGAATACAATCCATGGCTAAATGAACAACGAGGCCTCATGTCAGCATTAAAATGCCCCTCGGTACAGGTCACCAGTGAGAATTTCTAAAGAGAAGAATACTTAACTCATGTAAGTTTTCTCTTTACTCTTAACCCTTAAGCATTTAGTCAGCCTGTTTACTACTGCTTCAGTCTTGATTGCCCCTCGCCTGAAGCCAGTGGAAATTTTGCCATCAGCTCCAAAGGACACAGGATCTGAACCTCCTAGGACTGTGGCAATGACAAGGGTTTGTCCCAAGAGTTCATGATCTAGAAACGTTCATATTCCTTTCCCTGTGAGATGAGGAGCTACAAAAAATAAAACATTCTCTCTGCCGGAGTTCAGTAATATTTCTTCTTAGCACCTAGGAGGGTCTTTGCATTTTTAAGTGCTTTACAAACATTAGCTAGTCTTCAGAGCAACCCTGCGAGGTAGGTAAGGTATATTGTCCCCATCTTACAGATGTGGAAACTGAGACACAGAGGGTCAAATTCAACCCTGGTACAATTCCAGTGTTTTACATGAATTAAATTCATTCAGAATGAACACAGCTTAAACAACTTGCCCTAGATTACAGAACAGGTAGTGGCAAAGCAAGGACAAGAACCCAGGAGTGCCTGACTCCTCAGCTTGTTACTAGCCACCTGGTCATTTTTACTCTCATGGGCAATGAAAAACAGTATAATCTGGGCAATTACTACAGGTATGATTTGCTTCTGTAAGGCATGTGGATGGTAATCAACTGAGTTAAGTGCAATAATACTTTATGAATGTGCTGCCTCAGAGAGTTTACTTAATCATGAAGTAAAACTTTCACACTGTCATTTTCTGCAGGTGCACTGTTGACAAAAACCCAACATAGCAGCTGGATTCAGCAAATAAATAATAAGCACAACACTTGGACAACTAGCAAAACTATCATTTTAGCAAAAACCAATGTGTTTCCACTTTTAACTGCTAAATTTCTACAAGTGCAGCATGCAGATGAAACCTTTCCCTTTGTTTCCAGACTGCAGACTCCAGTCTTGCTAACGAAGCAGCTCAGAGCTGCATAGATATCCTGAATAGTCATGTTCAAATGAATACACTGCAGAAGAAGAAATAGTGTATCACCACAGAACATGGGATAATTACTACAGACCAGGTGTATCAATCTTACTTGAAGACAAGCTTGAAGCTTACCAGTTATTTGGAAATGCCCAGAAGCTAGGCTTATTGAATGTATGCCAACGCGTAGACTGCAGTTCTAGGCACGTGCTGATTGCAAGGGGGGGTGTCTGTGCCACCAGCACTCTGGGAACTGGCCCCAGTTCGTTCAACATTGGCACAGGTATGTCAGTCTGAAGGTCAGTGTTGGCCAAAGATGGAAAGACACACAGGCATTTTCAGGCCACCCCCTTGTGCTCCAGTTCTCACCTCACCCCCCATCCCCACATGGATTCTACCACAGAAGGCCTGAAAAGCCTTTATGGTTTTAAAGGTGAGCTGTGGACTCAGCAGTGTAGACCTTATGGCAGGTACCCAGGCAATAAAAACATTACGACAGGTACTTATGCCAAAAAAGTTTGTTTTCCGGGATGTCCTTATGCATCTAGTCTGCAGGCTAGACCTCCTGCCTAAGCTCTGGACATGCTTACGGATGTTCAGCCATGTGTGCTTTCACACCAAAAAGAGATCCCGCTCCCTTACAAGCCACACAAATGCTGGCATTCACTTCTACACGAGCAAATTCAAGCACTGTAATTATAGATATCTTGTTCCACTTTTAACCTCTTCAAGTCAGTTTTGTTCTGTCCATATTTATGGAGACTGGCTATTGGACATGGCAAATAAAGCAATTATCTACATACATGTCCTTCACGGAATAAACACAGACACTCAGGTAGCATTTCCCTAGATATTCTCCACACTTACTGCAACTTTTTAATCTGTAGCCATATTTTAAACAGACAAACAAACATACAGTAATTAGAACTCTTAAAATCTACTCACATCTCCCTGTACCCATTCACTCCCTATTCATACAGCCTGCTTACAGTGGCTCAGAGAGCAGTACTTGCCACCAGCACTTACAAATAATTCCAATAAGTGCTCAGGCTCATACACGTGCCTCAACATTTTGCCAACAGAGACTTTTAAATGAAGCAATATTCTTAATGCCAGAGCCAGGTACCAAATCTGCAGTGTGACTGGGGCTCACAGGCAACTCTGACAACAGCAGTAAGATTCCAGTAAAATTGCAGTTGGTTGTGATCCAACCTTTATACTGTTATCTGTCGTTGAGATATATATAGACGACCCTGTGTGGCCTAACTGCAAATATCAAATGTATTTTTACAAGTTAGCAACAGCTTTTTTTGACATTGCCTCTTGAGATGTCCTCTACATTGTGACTGACAAGCACAAATATAATTCATTATACAGTATGCTTTAAAAGCCTTTTTTTTTACATTTGGCTTTTACTGTTGCTTGTTTCTGAGCTGTCTTCTAGTGCTGAGATTTGCTGTCCCCGGCCTTTTTGATTTCTTTCTTAGTTTTTAATTGCTGGTTGGACATGCTAGTGGCATCTCCCAGGCAAACCCTTTCTACATAATTAGTTTTGAAACTTGGATGAGTCATTGGGCTCTAACTACTATGCCTCTATTATTTTAACTTGAATACAGCACATCTCAAAGATTTTGGCCTCTTTTTGCAGTTGTAGAAATTCATAGGATGACATCGTTGCAGGTCTTGATCCATTTGCTTTCTTTGTGAGCTTCCAGGGTTTTTTCACAATATAAAGCGCATTTCAAAGCATAACAGTGTTGTGAACCAGCCTCCTCTCCCAATGGTATGGATCATTTTCTGCTTTATTGGCAGCTGAATAAAGCAATGCCATATTTATGACAAAAGTTAATGAAAATATGTAAAATTAAAAATACTTCATGTAGTTTTCATTTCCTTTTAATGCAGGTTGGCGAATAAAAACAGAACACAGACAGCCACACAGGGCCATGCTGGTTTTTATGGCCCCTCAGTGATAACTCAAGAGGCCACAGTTTGGGAACTGCTATTTCAGAAAAATTCTAGCCAATCTCTTTATAAGACCACATGTGACCCTACCACAAATTATATACTAGCAGAATTGTGGCTGGCAAAGCATATGTATTTTTGTTAGGCCATTCTCATCATTCACTGAGAATATAAAAGATCCAAACCATTGTAGTTAAAATGGGTTAAGATAAAAGATAAAATGAAGTGGGTGTAATTTTCTTTTAGCTTATGCACTTTCATAGGCAAATTTTCACAAAGCTGACATTGGTACAGGACATATCAGTTATTGGTTTGTGTCATGATTCTGACCCATATTAAAGATTTGACCTCATAATCCCTAGCTATAGTCCTTCCTATATTCCTGTTATAAACAAAGGGGGCTTTGTCTTACAGAAGACTATGGGACTGGACTCAAAACATTTTCGTGGGGTTCAGATGCCATGTCCATGAAAGTGGGAAAGACCCAAGCAGAAATGAATTTCCACAATAGGGGCAAAGAGGCTGAGTTAAAGAGCCACTACACTATTGTGCAGTATGACACCAGCGTTTCCTAAGGAAGTGCCACCCTTCTTTGTGAAAATGGGGTATACAAGCAGTTTCTCACCTGAACTTCAAGTTGTAACCCCCTTGTGTAATATTATTGCATACTTGTTCTGCCAGAAAAAATCAAAATCCATCTGTTTAAAATCTGCACATAGTTTACAAAAATGTCTCTTTTTATAGAGAGTAAGTTCAACCTATAGTTAGCTGTTTGTCGCATGAGAAGGATAATACCTGGGTTGCTGTGAAAAGATACTGCTTTGGAAAATAGCTCATAATTCTTGTCTTTGAACTCCCCTGAAGCTTCTGAAAGAGGACTTCAGAACACCCAGCTGCAGCCACAACTAATCAAAATAGGAAAAAGTGGGGAACCATGAGAAAGTGCCAGTGTCCAGTACTTGTAGAGCCAGATTTTAGGTCCTGAAACTGAGATGCAGCAGTACTATATTCTGCAACTAATTTTAGGATGGTAAATCTGACAGAGTGCTCTAATTAAAGAGCAGAAGAAACCAGTTCCATGTAATTCTTTAAAAGATCCAGAATGAGATCTCATGCATCAGTTACTCTCTTTACATCCACAGAACTCCCACCGAGCTTGGCAGGGGCTTATAGAAAGTCTGGCATCTGACTTTGACTCTAAAGGGCTGATTTGGGGGTGAATTACCAGGGAAGATAAAGGGGCCCCTTAACAGCAGATGTTCCCGACGTGCTGGGGGAAGAGCCATGCCATTATGCAGTGCCCTTCTTCTCCCCCCACCCCTGCTCCAAACTAGTCTGACCCCTTTCTGGTTCACTTATTTTACATATCCCTCTATTTTATTTTAGTATCCGAGTGGCTACACCAACCACTCGCTGTCTAATTAAAGCGTCTCCATCAACTGGTAATTCTGTAATAATTCACAGCTGGTTTTCCTCTCTCTGTTAAATCTATTGTTCCCTGGCTGAAAAGGCTGCAAGACCTTAGAAACTATAGATAGCTATTGATTTGTTTGCATTTAAAATCCAGTATGTGGCTGCAAAGGCCTGTTACAGTATCACAGAGGAAGATAAATGTCAGTGCATAATCTGCTAGGAAATTTCACAGAGGAGTTGATTAAAAGTCTATGAGTAATCATTGCACGAGTGTCTTCAGGTGTATATATATACACGTATATATTAGCTAATGAATATATAGCTAGATATATACACATATATGTATATACAGAGCTAGTTTAGACCTAATTGTTATGAAATTACTAAGTGGCATTCGCAGTTCATGCATTCTTCCTAGTTGCAGAGCTATATTTTTTCAGCTTATGCTCTAAGCAGCAACATACCAGTAAGTGTTTGCTTGCTTCCCCTGGTAACCTAGTAGTTTAAAGAGCACGAGCAGTTCCGCCATGGTCATTTTTTTCTGGCAACCCTCTGTGAAAGGGACCTGGCTCCTCCACAGGTGCTTTTCCCCCGGGTTTCACAGCATCTTCAGGACACGGTGGGGCCGGTCTGAGGGTCGCCAGTCTGAAGGTCATCGGCCCGAGGGTCTCCAGCCCAAGGGTCACTGGTACGGTGGTCGCTGTCCTACGGGTCGCTGGCCCAGCTAGTCCTGCTTGCAGAGGTCTGCGACGTTGAGGAACCTCCTGACGACCACGGCCAGGCAGAGCGTCAGGAGCAGCATATACCCCACGGTGCCCAGGTAGGTGGGGGCGGCCGGGGCTGCCTTGAGGAACTCGGCTAGCCCGTCCTCCACATAGTGCACCTGGTCGTAGATGCTCAGGAAGGTGAAGATGTGGAAAAGCTGGTGGCTGTGCCCCACGATGTCGAAGAGCCCCGGCTGGATCCGCTCGGGGATTTTGCTGATGTTGAAGAAGGCGGCCACCAGCAGCCAGCAGTAGCGCCGGTAGAAGTAGACGAAGAGCGTGGGGTTGCGGGTGCGGAGGTCAAAGAGGAGGCTCTCCAGCATGATGGGGCAGGCCATGCTCAGCGGCATGGCGAAGACGAAGGTGCGCACGGCGAAGGGGTAGGCGCAGCAGGCGGCGCGGCTGCGGCAGCAGGCGGCCGTGCAGCCCACGGCCAGCGCCAGGGCCACGGGCAGCACCAGGGCGCGGTAGGCCGCGATGGGCAGGCTGCAGTCCAGCTGCCAGCCCAGCCGCTGCTGCACGTAGCGGCTCATGGCGCCGGCGTCCAGCAGGCTCAGCCCCGGCAGCAGGTAGTAGGAGTAGGCCACGGTGCTGGCAAAGCCGTAGTAGCTGATGGAGGCGTAGTCCAGGTAGAAGAAGGCGGCGCGGAGGCGCGGGGAGAGGCAGCTGAAGAGGTGGGCCGTGCAGCTCATGGCGAAGGTGAGCAGCACCCCCGAGGCGTAGCACCAGAGGGGCAGCAGGGCCGGGTGGTGGAAGGGCACGTCCCCGGCGCCCCGCAGCAGCAGCAGCCGCCCGAAGCGGCTGAGGAAGAGCAGCAGCGGGATGAAGTGGGTCCAGAAGTTGAGGGTCTCGTTGGTGGGCTGCAGCACCGAGGCCAGGCACTCCTGCGCCGAGCAGTGCAGCCGCCGGTAGCCCGAGAGGATGAAGCACTCCACGAAGTCCTCGGGCACCTCGTCCCACCGCAGCAGGGCGGCCGGGCGAGGAGGCGGCGCCGCCTCCTCCTTCTCCCCCTCGCCCGCCGGCATGCTGCCGGGCCCGGGCC
>NW_010972676.1:9685035-9692638 GCF_000737465.1 Haliaeetus leucocephalus
GGGGCCGGGGCCGGGCCCGGGCAGCGCAGACCCCTCAGGGCCCCTCTCCGTCGGCAGCTCTCCCGCGGGCAGGGACCGCAGGCGCGCGGACACGCGAGCAGACCCACGGCGCCCGGTACGGCGCCCTTCCCACGGGGGCGTTCCGGTGTAAAAAGCACAAAGGGGGCATCGGCCCCGGCCGTCCGCGGGGCTGCGGGGGCTGCCGCCCGGCCCTGCGCCGCGGCTGCGCCGGCGCGGCTGCCGAAAGCCGGGCCGAAGCCCCGAGAAAGGCGGCGGTGGCGCCGCGGGGCCGGGAGATCCCCGGCAGGCGGGACAGACCCGGGAGATGCCCCCCCGCGAGGGGACATCTGGCAGCTGGGTGGACTTCTGCCGTGCGTGCTGCACAGTGAGGCCGCCCGAGACCCGGTTTCTTTGGCGACATTGCCCCGTGCAATGAATGCGAAGGTTCGTTTAGGCGAGCCGTCGCCGGCCGGGCTGCGGAGGGTGTCTGTCACCCTGACGCACCGGGCACCCGCCTTGCCGAGCGGGGCGGCGGGCAGGGAGGCTCAGGAACGGGCCGACAGCGGCTGCTCTGCGTTGATCCTTAGCCAAATCCTGCATCTGTCGGCGGTGCGGTTATGCAAGCAGCACGGTTACATAATTGGAATATAAAAACACAGGGAAAAGCACCGTACGGGTGTTACTGTACCTTAACGCGTCTGAAGTAAAGAGAAGGCAGTGCGGAAGGGTAAGCTGCTGTTGCAGGCACAGGTAGGAGCCAGAGTGAGGGATTCCTCTCTGCTCTTTCAGTGTGTTTCCTTTTTTTTTGTTTGTTTTCAGATGGTCTTAAACATCTGATAGCTCTAGGTTTTCAACTGTATGCATTACACGGTGATATTCAGATATATGCATATGGTCATATAGTATAAATGGAGGTCCAGCGTTATTAGGATACCCTGCCCAAAGATTTTTATAAAAATATTCTATTCAATAGTGAATCATAGCAATATGAAAAATCCTCTGAACGAGGAGGTAATCAGAAATAGGTTTTTAAAAACTGGCACAAAAAAGTAGTAAAAATGTGATGCTGAAAGTGATTTTCAATGCATTTTTCATTTCAGCAAAAATATTGATTTTATGGAACTGTCAAAAGTAGGGCAGACTGGTGACACTGCTTATAACCTTTATAAAAATTACACAGGAGTCCTGCTAGGAAAATAAACGCAACTGAACAGTGCTGAAAAGCCAAGGGGGGAGTAAAATACTAAACTAAGAGATTCATTTTTTTAGATAATGGGCCTAATGTGCTCTGATGTCCATGTGTTTTCGAGGGGGTGCCTGGCAGTGTGCAGGGGCATACCAACCCGACACTCCTCGAGGAATGACTGACGGAGGGCTCTGCATAACCCACCTGTGGTGAGCCTCGGCTGCACCAGGAGCAAGCAGGGCCCTACTCGCTGTGGGATCTGCCGTGTGTGATTTAGGGAGAGAAAAGGCTCTTAGGAATTAATGAAAACAGCTCAGCCTCTGGTAGAGGTCAGGCTTCTCATGGGGCTGCCCTGTACTAGAGAGGCTGCCCTGTTAGCTAGAAGTTACCTCCTCCCCTGCCCTGCTCCCACCACACCACACACGCAGCCGCTCCCGGTAGGGCTCTGGTGATGGTTTCTCCCAGTCCCTGAGCGACACTTTCATTTATGGTGGTGAGTGCCATTGCAGGCCTTAGGGAAGAGGACCAAAGTGACCGTGATCTTCAGCCTCCCTCATCAAGGTTAGATAAGGAGAGGTGGTTGACTGGGAGCAATCTGGTTTTTGACCTGCGCTAAAGAGCCTGTTGGAAAGCCACCAGCAGCTGTTGCAACAGATGGTGTCTAAAGAACAACAGCATCCACCGCTGATTGGGAACTGCTGGCCTTGCAGCGGCAGCAGGGCTTGTTCGACCCGTTCTGACTTTCCTACAACCTCCAGACTTTCGGGGATGTGGGAGGCGTTAAGCCCTCATGCCCCAGGGAGTACCAGGGTATCGCCTGGCTTCCTGGGAGAGACACCCCCCGGGTTTGTGGTTTTATGGGGGGCAGCCTGGGCTGGGAGGAGCAGGTGGGGTTTGCCTGTGCTTCAAGACTGACACAGTTCCGCCAGCCACCGGACTGTCTGGGTGTGGGTGAAGGTACGCACTAACACTGCAGAGAAGATAAATGCCTGGAAATTTCTCCCTACTATTGATGTCTTCCTGTAATATTTAAGATGTCTTGAAATAATATTTAGGGGGATGGGGGCTTTTCGCACAGCCCAGAATCACTTGAGAGACTTGTACATACCGGCTCCTCTGGAGGAAGCACAGGCCCCTGTGATGGCTATCTAGTTTTGTTTGCTTTGTCCCTGGTGGGTTTACCTGTTAACACTGTGCTGCAGATAAATACAAGCAGTGTAAAATAAATATAAATTTTCTTTTCTCTGCCTCAGTGCGGGGATCCAGCTTTGGCTTGTCCCAAGTGCTCTGCTGATGTGATACACGCATAACCTGGGTCTCCTTGTCTGGCCAGAAAGTGCCAGGGAGATCTCAGGGCTTCTAAAGATCACAGTTCACATAATTGCCAAGTGACAGCAATGTAGCTTTAGCAGCCACATTAATGAAACTCATTACTAATGATCTGGTTCTTTTGCTTTTTTCCAAGGCTGCCTCCTGACGGGGGAGAATGGTCTCTGAAGACAGATTGGGCTTTCATAAAGACAACTGCATACATCTTACGTTGAGTCAATTATTCTGTTCCCAAGCCAGCTGTGGAGTAGTGTACTGGGAACCTTACAATTTAAAGCACTTACAACCTCAAAATAGCCGCTTATTCATATGTAGTCCATCAAGATTAGTATTACATGACTATTATGTGGTAGGCCAGGGAAAATCAGGGCATTTGGAGGTCACATAGAGGAGTCCACATAATGTAGTGCATGAAGAGGCCTCTGCATTTCTCTAATCAGAGTTTATATTTAGAAGGGCATGGTCAGCATATACCAGGGTTTCTTCTAGCATGTGTAGAATTTTCTGCAGGCTTTCTCTCCAAATAGCGTTTGAGAAGACTTTTAAAACACTGATGAAGGTACTGCCTAATGAGGTAAGGAATGGAAGATAATGTTAATCAGTGCTAGCTGAAGAGTCATAGAAAAAGATGTGCTAAAATACCAAATGTGAGTTTGTTTCTATATTATACTTCTGTTTTATTCACTGTTGAAGTCCTTTCACAAGATATCACTTTGTCTGAAATATCAAAAGCCCTATAAACTTCAACCCTCCCCAGTGAAATTATGCCTTTTGGTTAGAAAAAAAAGCTAATTTCATCTTTTGCGCTCTAACATACTCAGCACACTAGGGAAGAGGTCATACTTAGCCCTCCTGTTATCCATTGCCTTTCTGAGCGAGTAAAGAAATTAACTTAAATCTACCACTAGAGAGAAAGTCCTCCTGTGAACAAGCAATGGCGGTGTTCGGAAGATTTAAGATGCTTTTGAAGATATACCTTCAGCCTCAACCCACTCACACTGGTGAACGTCAGTCTTAAGAGCTCTTGCTTGACATAATCCTTTACCATACAACTCTGTCTCCCTCTTTCATTTCTTTTTCCTTTCTGTATTTTCACCTTCAAAACAGATTTTACCAATTTCTTTCTTCATAAGACGTTTTATCTGAGTAAAAACATTTAACTTGTTCACTAAAATCTCTTTAGTAAATCTGATTCTGTTCTGACATCTTCCGTGGAACCCCACTGATCATGAGTGAGGGTAGAATTTGACTCTATTTATTTAAAAAGAGTAGGTGTTAAAGAAAGAGGCTTTAGCCTCATCTAAATTTGTCTAATACAGCTCACACTTGCAGTTTCTCTGGGAGAACATCTTAAGAGATACACAGACATACGAACACGGTCCTTTTGTTCTATATGTTTTTTTTTATCCTTTCTCAAGTGTGCATCAATCTCATGAAAATAATGTCTTGATGGGTAACTTTCTGCTGCAGCGATTACAATCTTTTGTAATAATTGAGTAGGCACAGTGCTTTGATCTAATATTGAAGAGATTAACTTGCCTTTAGAGATTCTACCCCACTATCTTTTTCAGACTTGATAGACAGGAATCCTTGCATTATTTTCTCCTCCTTGAGTAAACTAATTAGGGACAATTATACCTTATAAACATAAGTCCTTAATAGATAAAGAAAAGTGGAAGTGATACTTGTATATTAAAGCTTCACTTGGAGGTGAGAAAAGCTAGATATGGTAAAGGGAATAACAATAACTGACACCATCATGGTTGCATAGCAATGTTCATTTTAACCTCTCTTTCACTAGGAGCTTCTAGTTTTCTTCCCTCTTCACCTTCAAGTTGAATATTTTCAGGTTTGTGTTCTTCATGCTTTAAAAACCAGCAATAAAACTAATCTGAAATAATCTGAAAAAACTCTAAACACACCAAACTGGGGAAAAACACATTTTTAAGAAAATTTCTCTGAATGTTTGGTTGTTGTCTTTTTTAAGTTCTTGTTTTTGAAAGATTAGGGTTAGAAATTGTGGTTTTCTGGACAGCAGCAAATCTGAACGTAAGTATTGCAGTGACATTAGTTTCACAGTGATGAAGAATAGCGTATTGGCGTATGCATATTTCATGTATGTTTTCTGTGGTCAGAATGCACCACTGTTGCACCTACCAGGGGCTCACAGCAAGAGCAAAGTACAACTTGGCCTTTGTACAGGTTGCAGGACTGAACCCTGACTTACAAAGTGAATGGCTAAGAAATTGTTTTGTTCGTATGTACGTGCTGAGTGAGAGTGTTTTCCAGAGCACAAACTGCTATTCACTGTTAGTAAGCTCCAAGGAGGGACTCCTGGTATGGACAAAGGAAAGACTGGTGTTGCACTCATCTTGAACTTCCATGCTCTTAAACAGGTGATAAATTTGCACATCTGGATGCCAGCCACGTAGGCTAACTCTCTCTCACAAGAAGCTGCAGGAGAACTTTTGGAATTAAGCCTTCAGTTGATACTTGCACTAATGCCTGGAAAATACACTGCAAATTACGGACCTTTCTCAGCCAGACAGTACAAGTCAGATGTTGCCCCCGTGACTGGTTTGCGTAACGGGCCTCACCGCTTGAGGAGTCCCAGGGGGAGAAAGATGCCAGGTTCCCCAGTAAGACGTGTCCCAGGAGAGTGGTGGGGTCCTGGAAGGGAAAGCGGCTGCTGAATGGCAGGGCTAGAGCAGGACTCGCAGCTGAGAGAAGGTAGGGCACCAGCACTGAGAGATGGAGCAACACAGAGGTGGCTCCAGCCAGGAGACAGCAGACAGAGCAGTAGCAACAAGTCGAGGCTGCTGGGAGCCTTGGAGCCAAATTACCCTTTCCCAGTTAACCTCTCTGGCTCTTTTTTGTTGTTCTGTCGGGGTCCCTGCTAAAGCATCTCAGTTCAGCCCAGGCTATCCGTGCTTCAGCTGCGCATGCTGCCTGCCTCTCATCTCATCTCTGCCCTGCTCTCCAGCTGCGCTGCACACCCATAGCTTCCTAGCAACACGTGAGTATACGGCGGGGAGCGTGCATCTACCTATTTTGAGAATCCTTGCCTAGCAGTTTTCAGTCTCAGGGGTGGGAGGAGATGGAGGGTGGAATAAGGGAAAAGAAGCTGGAAGACTGCTGCCAAAGCAATGGGGAAACGGCACACCATCGCCTGTGGCTTTAGGGATCCATGAGCCACTACTGAGAGCATGAAATGACTCAGAGAGTTGCAAACCTGTACACCCAGCAGCTACACTTCTGTCCTGCTCCTCATCTGCCCACCTCGTGCCCTCAGACGTGCTTCCTTTGCTACAGGGTAGGCAACTTCCACAGCACTTTAAAGCCTTCCTCTCCCCTTTGCTCACACCCACCTTTGCAAAAGGATTGCAGCAGTTCAGCTGTGCCCTGACCTGGGGTGACAGTCACAAAAAGATCTCCTCTGAAAGCGGGGAAGAAAACAGCCAGAAAGACAAGGGTAATGCACCGCAGCATGTGGTTTACTTAATGTAGCTTAGTGTTAATTATTTATGATAATTCATGATTTTCCCTAGTATATTGCCTAATGATATCTGTCATTGCAACAACAGTTAATAAACAACTCCCAGTTCTGCATGCAACCAGACCTACTGCATTATAATGAAAAATGTCTAATATTTCCTTTTCAATATTATTAGCCTATCCTTTCCAGCATTAATTCTCCATAGCTTTCTGCATCTCACTGCTTCCTTTCTTTCCCTCTCTCCCCCCACCCCTTCCTGTCCCATTAAGCTTAAGACACTGACATGTGTTGTCATTCACTAACTGTACACAAGTACTACTGTACTATCGCAATGTGTTATAAATAGCACAGATTCAGGAGTACAGTTCATTCTGAAAAATTATCTTCAGAGATGACCTTTGAAACTCTCTTTCCTGTTTTTCACAGCATGCTCTGGATCATGATGCTCTTAATTTGGTGCAGTTTATTAATTACAAAAGAGCATAGAGGCTGAGCAGTAAGCAGAGGATTTAAACAATGAGGTAGATAATTAAAAAGGATTAATGAGGTGGATTAAATAAAGGGATTGAGGCCAAATGGAGCACAAATTTTCTAAACATTAGTGGCCTCAAAACTCTAGCATCCAAGGGCACATTCCTCTTTCCAGCTAGATGTTTGTTTTTTACCTAGAAGTGTCAGTCTTTCTTTCATACCAGGTTTATTAACGCGGTCCTAGGAGAGCTGAGCAGCATCTACTGTCTCATCCGGTGGCCCTAAGTGCCCCTTCTATCCAGTACAGGTTCCCCAGCTGGTTTGCTTCCAACTCATTGCTGCACCTCTTTCTACAGACATGTTCAAAAAAATCCCAAAGCAGCTCATGGATGACACTAATCCTGTGCCTCTGCAAGCTGGTGAAGTGGTTCTTAAGAAAACAGGGAGAAAGATGGGGGAACAGAAGGGCTTGACTTGGATTCTGAAGCAGTAAGATCCTGCCTAATCCATCTCTAAAGCTCCTTGGCCAATACCATTCCTTCCTGTTGAAGGGCTCCTCTACAAGCAAGTTTGGAGCTAAAAAAACCGTGAAAAGACTGATGGAATTGTTCCCAAAAATTGCTGTCAAGGGGTGGGGTTTACTTCTCCCTCCTTCCCCCCAAGCCACCAGCGATTCCACTTCAAATCTGTGCAAAGCCTGGGGGTGCCCACAGAAAGCTGTGCAGGTGGCTGCAGAAACTGAGAGCCGTCCTCCGGAGCAGAAGGCCTAGACGGTAAGGTACCGCATCAGCTGTAGGTAGAGCAAAGGCTTATTGTTGTAATTGCTTATTGCTGAAGGGAGCTCAGTAAACATCTGGTACCTCTTGATCCTCAGCTGCCAATCCACTACCAGAAAATTTTGCATGTTATTTTGCAGACGGTGGAGGGAGGCATGAAAAGCTGGGAGAAACGCGTATTTCTGCCCCATGACCCTTCCCTGCGTACCTCACCTTTTTCTTAGCTGCGGCAGCACTGCCCGGTCAACCGCTTATTTGCTTGCAGCGTAAAGCAATGTGCATCTACGGAATGATTATTATTTATTATTTTTCTGGTTTTTGGCGTGACTTTGTAAGTAGAAATCA
>NW_010972676.1:9692665-9694545 GCF_000737465.1 Haliaeetus leucocephalus
GGCCGGGCTGGGACGGTTGGCGTCTGTCCGCGCTGCCGGGGTTGCGTGTCGGTCCGGCTTCGAGGGAGGCTTTTGTCCAGCTCCCGAGTGAGCGTTCGGCTCCGTAACGCTGCCGTGTTACTGCCACTAACCAGCCTACCGGGACCTGTACTATACCAGGAGCCGCGAGACGGCGCACAGCCAAACCCCGACCCTAACGATAGCTGCTGGCAGAGACACGCGCTCTGTCAGACCACCTCGCCGCACAGCTGGACGCACACCTGCAGCAGGCGACGTTTCCTGAGGGTTTTGCCCTCCTCTCTAAACCTCCAGTCCTCTGCCGTTGCCCCTGCCCTCCTCACCCTCTCCCTTTGCTTTCGTTTTGCCTCTTCTGGAAGCTCCCGCGTCCTCCTCCGCTGAGAAATGCGGTTACTAGCGTAGGCCCTGCTCCCTCCCGTCGCCCACAGGGCAGTAGGTGTCAGGAGTTGGTGGATTTAAACCTTTAATTCATTTCTGTGTATGTACTGTCTTTTCCTTAAGTATTATCTCAACCCCAGCACCTTTCACATTATGCCAAAAATCTGTAACAGCACAGGAATGCGAGACTCATGATAAATGTAACGTGACCTCTGGTTATAATCTCCTGTTAAGCAATGTTCAATAAAGAATGTTGCTGTGGCGGTGTGCTATCAAACCCAGTAACGGAGGATTTGCTGTGCTATCCTTTTCACTATTTATTCCTGGGCTTTTCTTGATTCTATGTAACACTTTGACGTTGTTCAAAACAGTATTCTATTTCACTGTGCTAGAAGTTTAGGGGCAAGCCCTGCCTCCAAATTGTATGACCATGCACCGTTCAGTGTCTATGGACACGGATCAGTGGATGAGCAGAGCTGTGCAGAACGGCCGAAGCACAGGACTCTGCAGCTGCACAACACGCTCTCCGTCCTGCCCAGCCCGACCCTGGGTGAAGCCTTTCCACCCAAAACACATTTTGGGCCCTGGGTGTGCACCAAGAGCACTCCCAGAATTTCCGCACCGCTTGCCCCACAGGACACGCACCCCACCCCGCGGGCCTCCCCAGCGCCCTGGGCTGAGCCCTGCTACTGCTCTACTCATCCCGCCTCTGCCTCCAGGGAAGAGGTTCACCGGTGGGCAGCCTGAGCTGTTCCCAGCCGTCGCCTGCTCATGTCTTGTGGGAAACATCTGGTGATTAAAAAAGGCTCCGTAGGATCTGCACGGTCCTCTCCCCTCCGAGGGTCTCAGGCAATGCGGGCGAGCGCTTTGTTTCCGAACGCCGGCCCCCCGGGTTGGGGTTCCTCCCGCGGGACCGTGCGCCCGTCACCCGGGCAGGAGAGGTGCCGGTGCCTCCTCACAGCGCAGCGCTCAGCAGCACGGACCGTGCCCGCGCCCGTGCCCGCGCTCTGCCCCAGGCCGCCCGCCGAGGGACCGAGGGGCGGCGGGCGGGCGCGGGCTCCCGCCGCTGGCTGCCTCTTACCGCAGCCGGTCGCTAGGCTGATTTGGGTTGCCTAGCGACGTCATTTGGGTTTTCTTCAGCTAACGTGAGAGCTGGAGGCCCGGCAGGGAGGCAGGCAGGCACCGCCCGAGGCAGAAGGCTGCGGGCGGAGCGGGGTGCCGCGCTGCCCTGTCCGCTCCGCTCCGCTCCGCTCCCCTCCCGCCTCGCCGCGCCGCTGAGGAGAGGACGTGGGCACGGGCCCCGCCCCGCCCGGGCGGAGGCCGCCCCATCGGTGGCTCGGCCATCGGCTTCCCGCCCTCCGCTCGCGGGCTCGGTGGGATCGGCGCTCGCTTCCTCACCGCCAGGGCTGGGCGAGGGGAGAGGCAAGATGGCGGACAAGGCGCCCAGCGGCTCGCAGAAAGCCAGTGGGAAGGTGAGGCCGTTC
>NW_010972676.1:9694829-9755712 GCF_000737465.1 Haliaeetus leucocephalus
GAGCGGGGGCCCGGCGGCGCGCGCCGTGACCGCAGGCGCGGGTCGTCCTGTTCCAACCGGCGCGTCCCCGGCGTCGCATGCGGACGGTCGGTTAACGCCCGAGCCGTACCCGTGCCCGTGTAGGTGTTTACTGGGCGCCCTGATCCCCCCCACCCCCCCGTAGGCCGAAGCCCGCGTGGGGTTAGCTCCCAGCTGGCGAGTGCGGAGGAAAACGATGATTTGTGATCGAGCCTCTTCTTTTGATTTGCGACGAAATTACAAATTTCACAAAACCGCTGTGGCGTTCCCCGCTCTTTTCATTGCACCCCGCTCTACTTCCTGTAACTGTTGTTTGTTGGATTTGCAGACCAGAAGTCCAGGTAGTGCAGGAGTTCTGGCAAACTTGTCCAGAGCTGTGCGCTGAAACCAGCGCCTGGCTGGCTGCTCTCTAAGCATCGCCTCCTGCCGAGAGAGCAGTGGGAAGATAACGTTGTGGAGGACGCACTGGCACCTGATGGTTTGAGTATTAGCGATTAGTGACACCCTTTCACTCAGCTTTGTTGCAGGTTTTAGGCCAGAAGTATATAAATCTTCCAGGTTTTGGTGTGGAGTTGGGTTTTTTGGGGGGTTGGTTTTGTTAGTTTTTGGTTTTTTTTTTTTTTGTGAGTCTATAAAGTGGTCATGGGAGGAGCCATGATTTGGCTTAGGAATTTCCAGTGCTATACGGATTAATTTTTACAGATTTTTGTATTCAGCTAAAACAGGTTTGGGTTTTTTTGTTTGTTTGTTTGTTTTTTTTTTCCTGCTAGGGAACTAGCTGAAATGTAGTTACCAAGAGCCTTTGCATGTTTACCCAGCTGGCGTTATTAGAGTAGGAGAGTTTTATTTTTATTTCCGTTTTATGATCTATTCCAAATATTGCCAGGAAACGTTGTTTTGGATTTTGCCTTTGGCTTAGAACTGCAAGTAAGAGCTGGACAGAAAACTTCAGTGGTAAAGTAGGTCTTAATTTAGGGAGAACAGCTTCCAGGGAATGAGATCTTTTGGGATTTCAAGTATCATTAGACATAGAATAATAATTTAATTGTTGATTACTGCAACCGATAACATGGTACACAAAACCAACCCAGATGTGATCCCTTTCTTTTCACAGTTACATCATAGAATTTTCTGTTTTGTCATTTACTATTTCTGTACTGATGATATTCTTTTTTTTATATACAATAATAGCTAATTTACAAGAATTGTTTTCTGTCCTAGATCTCAGTTCTGCAGAGGTATGTGCAGACACTTTAACTCTTCATACTAAGTCATCCATCCCATTGAAGTCAGTGGGAGTACTACAGAATGTAAAGTCAAAGATGTGTTAATCTGTCGAGGCCTGTTGAGGAGGTCCTGTATCTTGCCATCTATCGTGCAGTTGCCCCTCACCCCTCAATTTCCCATTACTCTAGATGTATATGCTGTGTTTCCAGTAGTCTTTTTCCCATGCTTTACATTCTAGATCTTGTTTTGTGTTGTCAGTATTATTCTGTGTGCCAAAGAAAATTGTGTTAGTACCTATGTGGATCCATGAGAACATTTTTGTTGAAAAGTGAAATAAAATAAGACAAGCCTAGCTCTTGGGATTTATTTCCTTCAACCTCACCTTTCTCTGGGGGGTCGGGGTGTATGTGGTGTCTTTTTTTTTGTCACCGTATGAATGTTTGCGATATGTATATACATAGAGATACTTTTCAGATGTCTGCAGGAAGAAGTATGACATAACGGTACTGAAATTAGTAATGTTCTTATTTTTTGTAATGAATTTATTCACACAAGGATAAAAACATGTATTTTCAGTTGAGTGTATGTAAATGTTCATGCTTTAACAATCTAAGTAAATAACCATTTTGCTCAATTTCTTAATTATTTATCAAACATTTTGATATTTTCAATAATTTTAAGATTCATTTACTTACATATTGAAATTGAAATTTTTAGGCTCCATTTCTTCTGGTGCATTGTATTTGCAAGTTATAAGAATAATTGTACTTGCAAAACAAATATGTCTCATAGACTCCATAGGATACATTTCAGTGGCAATTCCAAGATGTGCCTTTTCTGGTTTCTAGGCTACCTCCTGGGAAGACACAGTGACATTTTATTTTCTGTGTTCTGTGAAGAGCTATGGCCTAGCAATTGAAGGCTTTAACACTTACAATAAGATACAGTTTCTCCCCTTCAGAATGGGTGGTGGTTGGTTTTCGGTCTTAGTGTCCAAGTACTGATTCTGAATGTCTAGCCAGTTATTTTGTTTTATAGTGTAAAATCAGGCTTATTTCAGTTAGGCATTATCTGTTTGATTCACTATTTGAAAACCATCGCTGGAGATGGTACAGGTCCAGGAGCACCCGTTGCCTATGTCGCTGTGGTGGTAGCTGCTTTTTATGATACTGTCAGCTTCTCAATAAGTTTGAGAGTCTCCAGTGTAAAAAGTCTTGCAAAAGCATCTGTTCCTCTGTCACTTTGAGGTTAGGATAGCAAGATATGTGTTTGAGACTTTCAGAAATCTAAATAGGAAAGAAGGACAAAATTAAGGAAGAGGAAATACAGATTGCCCAAGACTGCACAGGTCGTCAGTGTAGGATATGATTCTGAAGTGGCAGATACTGATTATATTCATTTATTGTCTTGATGTAATGAAATATTTGCTGCTCAATGGCTTTGCCATCTTCTTATTTTATCTTCTGAGAACAGTGACTATATTGTATGTCCACTGTTCTCACATATAATACTGTACAAATTGTGTACCATGTGGCAGAAGAGATTATCCACTGGGACCAAGCTGTAGGTTTCCCTTTTAAATTCTAAAAAAAGTTTTAACAACATTCCTTAATCTTAAATGCGTTTCTCAGGCTTTGAGTAATTTATGTGTTAGTTAAATGTTGAAGAACAGTGATTACTTGCTTGTAAATGGACAGGTTTCCTTGGTAAGTTGAAGTGTATGAAGAGTGACGATGTAAAGTCTGTTATGTATGGTGAATTCCAGTTAGGTGTAGCATTCTGCAGGATGGTGAAACTCATGATCTTTAACTTTCCCTGTAGTATTGTTCAGCTGGTGACTAGGAGCAGGACATGCACAAGTGTGTTCCTCTGTTGATGGAAATGTAAAAGGAGGTGTCCTTCTCATGTCCTCTCTGGCAGTAGAAAGTTAAATGCTAGCAGCTCCTGTTCATCCGAGTTTAAGGTTATAATGGAATAGCATTCCTTGCAAGTAGTTTGGAGAAGACCATTTTCCATTTACTTTTGTGTCTGCAAGTGATGTCTATTTAAATAGCAAATAATACTAATTTACACTATTCCAGGAAATATGAAGAGTAAATAGATTAGCTATAAAATATTTTGCAGGTGTTTGCAAGCATTTGTTTTCTAGACAGTTTGATAGAGAAAGGAAGATGAAAAAAGTTGGGGTGGGAACCTCCCTGCCTTTGTTGGATTTTAACATCTTTAAATTAAGCTGTGATTCCATTTGCTTTTCCTTGGTAACAGTGCTGACACAAACCAGTCCCAGCTGTAGCTACTTTTTCCCTCCCGAACACTGTCCTCTTCAGTTGATTTGGCATGATTTGGGCAGGGGGTGGGTGTGCGGAGGGCCTACTGACTTCATTTGGGTTTTCTTCTGCTAATGTGAGAGCAAGAGGCCCTGGAGGGACCTACTGTGAATTGCAAACTGGTTTGGCTGAACCTCCCCAACACTCTCTTTCCTAGGTGATCAGTTAGATTGGGAAAAGTGATCTAGTTTAGTGTGAGCAGCTGCCCAGCATGGGGGCAGAGTCAATGGAAAGTGTTGAAGCAGGGCAAGAGTGTCTTATGCCAGAGTTTCTTGTAAACAGTTTACCCTGAACCTATTAGTTTTTGCAAGGCTTTTATTTATGTTTAAGTTGTAGCCGGTACAGTTGTAAAAATAACATTCAGCATTTGGAAGGCCCACAGATTGTTTCCTGGGTTTTATTAGCAGCTCTTGTGCTTTTGTTGCTCTTTGTTGTTTTACTAAATGGCATCAGTATTAATTAAAAAAGAAAAAAAAAAAGTTGTTTGCTTATGTTATAGAGCTTATTTTAAATATTTGTGAAATAACATGATTATGCCAGTTTTACCTAGGGATCATTAAATTTGGAGAAACTATGAAGAGCTGGATTTGTGGGCACTTGCACTGCTGACAGGAAGGAGAGAGCAGCTGGGAGAGCAGTTGTCTCTTCTCTGTTTTCTTTGGAAGCTGCCATGAAGCTGGAAGAAAATTTAAACATCAGAATCTGAGAGAGGGCTCTTTGCTTTGGCTTTCTGATAAGAATTTGTCATAAATCTTATTTGTATGGTCCTTTTGAAGATTTTTTTTTTTTTTTTTTTTTCTTTTGAAGGTTGAGTAAACTTGGCTAGACTCAGTAATGGAGCTTTGAGTGACCTGACCTCCAAGACTGTGGTTTGACAATGCCATATTTTACTGGAATGCCATTTCAGCAGCCTGCATTGCTACTGAAGTTATGCTGGCACAATTCTTTGAGGGACCTGTGTAGTGAAAGTGATTGAGAAAGTGATCCAGCTGCAAAATAGTCTGGGGTGAGGGGGGGGGGAGGAAGGTTTCATGCAGAGTGGTAGAGGCAGTGAATTGGGGGTAAGAGGACATTGGTAGATTGTTTATGCTGGCAATGACTGAAAGATGGACTCATCACATTTTTTATGTTAGTGTTCTGAACATGAAGGAGCTATCTTCACATCTCAGACATCATCAGGTGCAGGACAGAGCTTTGGGTATGTTTCTTCCAACAGTTAGTCCAGTTGAGCTACTTAACGTGATGAGAAGAGTCAAAAATAATCCTGTTCCAGGTTTCAAGACAGGTGGGCAGCATCTTCTGAAATACTCCTCTCTGTGAATGTTAGAAAGACACTGTGATTCTGCTGAGTCAACTCAGCTGGTGTAACTTAAGGAAACAAAATCACCCCTTTTGTCAGTGCAGATGGATGTAAAGTGCAGTGCTGTGAGAATTAGTTTTTTAAATAATTGCTATTTAGAAACTGGCAGACAGCAATGTGTAACTTTGTCAAGAATCGTTTCGTCTTGTGCTTTGTGGGTACAGTTGCTTGGATGGTCGGAAGCAGTACCAAAGGTATGAACTAAATTTATAGATGGGAAGAGAAGACCTGAAAAATAAGAACTGTTTAAGGAGGAGAATAATGTGGATCTGCAAAACTGCTAGTTGCTGTGGGATAAAGTTGGTCTAAAAGCTAAAACTGCTTTTAGAAGTTTTCAGAGTGCACCTTGGTAGAAATTCTGTTGCTGGGCTAATGTTTGGGGTGGCTTGCTCCACGGTGCCATGGTCCCTGGTGGTGGGTTGGGGAGCGCTGCTGTACTTCTAGCTCAGTGACTTCCAGACTTCTTTCATCATAGGCCTGCTTTTCCACTGTTAGCCTGCAGAATCTCTGCATGCTACTGTGCATTGAAAGCCTTTTTGAGCAATATCATCTGCTCTGTTGCTGGAGAAACAGATGTAGTGTCTGTTACTTTTTTTTATGTTCTTCCTTGGGATATTGTGTCTTAAGTGTCATTGTACTGAGCATTGGTACTGTTTGTTACTGTGTGTAATGTCTTGTTTGTTGTCCTCCCTGTAAGCAGCTTCCCTGTTGGAAGATATCACTTTCCAAAACTTCTGTAAATGAAACAGATGTGGAGAACTGAGAAATGGTCATTTCATTCTGCTGTTGCCAAACAACCTCCTTCCCCCAAGCAGTGCTAGGTATCGACTCTGCCGGTACACTGAGGCAGGTGGCATTGTATCAGTCTACCTTTGAGATTTATCTTTTTAACTGCAGGTCTGAAAAATTTTTTTTTTTTAAGGGTGGGATTGTAACTGATGTGTTGGTTGCCACAGGGTGGCAGCTGGCAGCAGAAGAATGCTGTTTTCAAGCTCTGAAATTCTTTTTCACAGTGTCATTCTTTTATCTGTGTCATGTGCTATACATTCATGAACTCTCTGGGAGAGGACAGGTTTCCTTAAGCTACATTTTTGCAGTACATCGAACTGTGGATAACAGATTACTGATTTGAGTGCCATTGGTAGTTGTGAATCACAAAAAAATCCAGCACTAAATACAGAGGAGAAGTTTGCAGCAAGTGGTATTAGTAAAAGATGCTTGTGATACTTGCTTCGATGTGTATTTTAATGAACTACTGCTGGTGCATGTGAACTAGACTTTTTATTAACTTCTGTGCAAAGATGTGCCTTGTGAGTAATGTATATAGGGTTGCAGGTAAGTGGATTTGGGAGGTCTTTGAGAGTAAGGCACAATTGGGTTTTTTGTTTGTTTTTTTTCCCCCTTTCTTAAAAAAACAAACAAACATATTCCTAGAAGCCTTTTGCTTCTCCCTTTTAAGGGTTGTATCTTTGTGTCTCTCTTTACCTTTGTGGACTTGGTACTGGTTCGTGCAGTGCTGTCTACCATTTTTTACTGTAAAAAATAGGAATATACTTGTCCAAAGATAAATGTCTCTATCTTAATTGATGAAAAAGCATGGTGCAAAATGAAAACAAGGTCTAGTAAATTATCTTCTAGAGTAGCAATTGGTGCTTGTCCGTTTTGGAAGGCTGGAGGTGAGCACTGTATATTACTATTTCTGGTAGAAACTATAAATTTCTGGTAATAAGGAGAAGTGCTAATGTTCTGTAACTAATGAACAGATTTCAGCTAATGGAAATGTTTTACTTTGACTTAAATTTCAATTTAGATGCGAATTGTGCATCAGGCAGTTATGTCTTAATAGTAAATGTTATGTCAGTGAGGTTTTCTGACATTTAGGCATTACATAATTTAAAAGTGTGTTCAGTCCAGTTTGTTGGAGTATTCTCCATCACTTTAAAGTCAGGTTTTTAAATGACTTTAAAAAAGCCTATGCGAATTTTTTGTATACGCTGGTTTATGCATTAAAGTTTAGTTACAGTTTAAAGTAATCATGTATCTACTCACCAGTTGGACTTAAATTAGTGTTCTTGAGGTGGCCAGCTTCCATCTATGCACAACATACTAAGAGCAGTTTTGTAAATGATTTTATAGTAAGGCGAATATAATCAAGTACTTTAATCTTTAACAGCCTTTAATGACAACTCTTGCAGATTCAGTGTAACGAACTTTTTTTTTTTTCCTTGCAGTGGTGTTAGTGGCATATTTATAAAATCCAGCTGTGGAAATTCAGATGCTTTTAATGGTAGCAAGAACAGTCTTATCTTTAATCCCTTATTTGCCATATATTGACATTGTTCATGCTGTGACCCTGTTCAGGTATATCGTTAAAATACATTACATGTATCTTTGTTCTTGTGTGTTTGGACGTTGAAGTTGAAATGAAAATCACATTCAAAGGACTGAATAAAAGAAACAGAGGTTGTTTGTCTGTTTCTGTGGCTCACCTCCTCTTCATTCTTTCTTCAGGTCAGAGTGCCAGATGCAGTACATACCACTGGATCTGCTGATACACATGTAAGTCCAAAATATTTAAAACCAACAACAACGAAACTCAAATAAAAACATTCAGCCAAACCCACAAACTCAAAATAGGCCTGTTCTCTAAAGAAAACTAGTTGCTGCAGGCAGACTCTGGTGCATTGGGTATCTAATCTTGTAGGTGTTTGTAAATGAACCATTGATTTTTTTTCACATTTAAAAATGTTCCTTGAAACTTTCAAACAACCACTAGTGTAGGAAGTTCTGCTGCATGATATTGCATTCATAATAGATACTTGAACAGGAAGAAGGTGTAAGTACTCTATATGTCTATCTCTTACGCTGAGAAATAGTTTACAAGGTGATTAATGATAAGAGTCACTGTATATTGAAGCGTCTGTTTATATACAGTTGGCTTTTCAAAAATGAGATAGTGTGGCCCCAACTTCATCCTTTATTTTTCTTTCTACCAGAATATACTTAAAGCAAAAGGTAAGAATAATTACCTAGTCTTGCCCCCCTCCCTGCCCCAAAGAGACCTTTGCGGGGTCATGTGGTTGGTATGTTGCTTGAAGGCCTACCTGTTTCTGAGCTAAAATGAAAACAGGTAGCAAGAGCCAAACAGAGCATTAATACCAGACAATTCATTCCATGGTTTGGATTGTCTTCAAGATTTCAGTTTGATTTTTGTGTATGAAAAAGTCAATTACCAGCTGTTAAAATGCTTGTAAGATAATGTTATTCAAGTTGTGATAGCAGAAACTTTTCCTAAAGAAGTAGATCCTTTTATTGATTTGCTTTACTTGCTGTATTTTGGAAAATTACTCTTAAATCTCTTTTGAATATTTTGTGTTGTCGATGGGACTGGGACTTTAGTACTTTGTGCTGCCGTACAGTCAATGCCGTGTTATGTTCAGTGGGAGTTTGCTTTCATGCAGTGATTTGATTACTCAGCTAGAAGTTTTCTCTTTGCTTCCATCATTTGCTTTACCCTTTTCACTGTATTATTTTCTGTTTTTTGAAGGAGGAAGGCCTTCAAGTTTTGTATAGCTCTGTTAGGAATTCTGTGAGGCTGCATATGGTTAATAATAATGTTATAATTGCCTACTGGAATGTAACTAGCAGGCACAAATGAGTTCAATCCTATTAACTTTATGTTGCTCCAGCCACTTTGAAGGTATTGTGATTTTTTTTTTTTTTTTTTTTTTCTGAGACCCTTTCTAAACTGAGGAGATCTTAGTGCCAGAACTCTTGTTACCTTACAGCTGCTTCCCTTATGTCACTAGAACATATATTCATGTGGATGATCTGCAGGTATCCTGTGACATTACTGTGAGAGATTATTTCCTGATGACAGGATAAGCCTTGGGTAGGAGTGTGGTATTTGTTTTGTCTACATTCCTGTGCCACAGCAGTATGCCTACGTTTTGCCAAGGTTGTATATTGTTTGTCATACTGAAATACTGTCTTTCAGAAACAGGAAAACTGGATTTTATTAACTTTAAAAACACACAGATGCATGAAAAGCTCCTCATAAACCTGTCACAGCGGCTCATGTTGATAAACATAGTGTCATAAACCAGATAACTCCACAGACAACACTGCATTAATTTGTAACTGATAGTGTTCCTTTTGGTGATGAGGTAGGGAACATTTTTCAAAGAAATAGGAGCTGTTTTGGTCATAGGCTTGGCACAGATCTAAGAGGTGTTTGTGATACTAAACAAGGATTATAAACTGAAGGTATTTCAAACAGTTGTTTTTCACAGTGCTTTAATATGTAAAAAATTCTGAATAGGAAGCTGATACTAGAAATAAAACTCTTTACAAAGAAAATTCCTAGAGGAAACTCTTTTTGCAGTTGGCATCTGTGATTTTTTAATAATATGACAGTTAAGTTGTTCACCTTATTTGTCTTGATGTCTTATAAGTTGAGCTGTGGTTGTTTGTTTTTGTTTTTTTTTTTTTTAAAGAACTGTCATTGCAAGAGTGGTAGTTTTAAGCATCACTGTGCACTGTGTAAGAGCATCAAAAATGTCAAATATAAAAAATAACAAATATCTTTTTTATCAAAAAGATAAAGGATAATAGCTTATTTTTTGCTCTTCCGGGGCTTTTTTTCTTGTTCTTGTGCTGATTCTTTATGAATTACTTTGTCAAGCTAGGAGTTTCCAGCGAATTTTCTTACCTTTCCTTTCCTTTCCTTCCCATTGCCATATCTTTTGAACATGGTCTTCATCCTGTTGTCTTTCCTCTCTCAACGCTTTACTGTCTGTTAACTGCCTAAATAGAATCTTAAGAATTCTAATTCCATGCTCTGCAGAAATGACTGTTACATGGAGTCCTTCCTTCATCAGGGTTTCAAGAAGGGAGGAATGGAGGTTAAAGTACCTAAAATAGAATCTAGGAGCTAAATGTGAGGTCTTTTGTTTTATTTAATTAGTACTGAAAACCTCAAGAATGCATTTTCTTCTTCAAGCAAAAATATTACACTTAACCTTGAAGTACAACTGAAATTTAGCATCCATCTTGTTCTTCAGTTACACCTGTTCAGCCTTGCACAAACATTCTTCTGGCCAAAATAGAAAAGCTTTTAGAACTTTTCTTTGTTGTTGGTTTGTGTTTTTTGTTTTTTTTTTCCCTGGAAATTGCAAGGATCAAGAAGTAACTGTAGTGCAAAGCATCTATTTCCAAAGGTTAGAAACTGTGTGTTGTGTAGTGATAAGATCT
Organism: Haliaeetus leucocephalus; assembly: GCF_000737465.1. Lineage (NCBI taxonomy): Eukaryota > Metazoa > Chordata > Aves > Accipitriformes > Accipitridae > Haliaeetus > Haliaeetus leucocephalus. The sequence continues at coordinate 9,705,015 of NW_010972676.1, forward strand.
CCAGGCTCTTACAGCAAGTACCCTTCAGATTTCGGCTGTGTTTGAATGGTGAATTAAAAGCTTTCTCATTAAACCAAGAATGATTTGTGTTTAAAAAAACATAGATTTATTTTTTTTTGGTGGTATTAGATAACAGCAAGTTCAGAGAGAAGTACAGGAGCCTTTTCTTTGTTTTGTTTAGGTTAAGTCACTTCAGGTAGGAAGTTTCTGGTCTAGACCAAGGTAAAGAGTAAATTTAATTGTTTTGTAAACAGTTTAATGTTTGTTTTCTTACACCTTTTGCAGCCTCTAATGGAAAGCAAACTTAAAGCATTCAGTATTGGCAAAATGAGTGCTGCCAAACGGACTTTAAGCAAGAAGGAGCAAGAAGAATTAAAAAAGAAGGTAATGTTATATAATTAAAATTTTATTTTGTATGCAGAGCTGAAATAAGTTTGCTTATAGATTACAACCAGGTTTACCACCAAGTTTCTTTATTTTGATAATTGTAGCTTTCTAAGAACAAAAGTGAATTGTATTTACATGTTTCATTTGTTCTTGGTATCCATGGCATTAAGATCAGAGAGGCAGGCTTGCTTCTCTTTCTTTCTGTGTGAGAAATCAGGTTCTCTGGCTTCCTGATATACTGAACTACAGGAATCCATTGATTGTTGTATTGCTCAGAGTGAAGACAGCTATCACCTTAGGTTATTTTCTGTTCTTGATTTGCTCTCTATCATTGGATTTCAGTAATTAGAAAGAGTACCTGTCATCTCTGAAATTGTTTCAATATGCATTCGTGTTATTCTGTAAAACGTATTTTTGTCTAACGACTATTTTTTGAATTAATAAAAACATTAAAATTTGATACTGAATTTTAGGATGCTCAGGAGCATCCAAATTTTAGGAAATATGTAGCTTATAGTTGGTAAGATGGAAGTTTTGAAAATTTTGGGCTTAGAAGTTTACACACACAACTCCTACTATATTTCAGTGGGATATGTCCTGCTGGGTTGTTGGAAATATTAGCCTAAAGAAACACGGTAGTACTAAATTTAGTGTCTCACTCAACTTTATTAAGTCACTGAATTAACTTCTTCTCTGGGAAATACATAAAGGTGATCCTGTTGTTAATCTCCTTCCATCATGTGGGTTGATTGTAATGGGTAAGATCGAATACATACTGTTCTCTGATGCTTAGGTCACCAAAGCTCCAGTCTTATAATGTTGGTCTATCATATGATCTTTTCTATTTGGCATCTTTTGAATGTTAAATTGCCATGTAAACTCTTGTAAATGAACAGTCATGTTTGAGCATACAGGCCTTATTTACTTTATGTATTATGTGCTGTGCTCTTCCCACATTTTTCAGGAATTTGAATTCTGTCTAAAATTGAAACTCATTTGATGCAGTTTGTAACATGAACTCTAGAAAATAAAAAGGAATGTCACATAGCTAATTTAAGAATAGCTGTCCAGTGAAGGTTGTTCTGTGATGATAGTAAATAGATTAACATTTGCTATGTAGGAGGATGAGAAGGCTGCTGCAGAAATTTATGAAGAATTCCTTGCTGCCTTTGAAGGAAGTGATGGTAATAAAGTGAAAACATTTGTAAGAGGAGGAATCGTTAATGCATCTAAAGGTATAACTAATCTTCTTTTGGGGATGGTGGATCATTTGGCTTTGAGTAAAGATGAAGATGGCTTTGAATTGCATTTTAAAATTAATATGTTACATTAGAAGCAGCAAAGGAAACTTGATCCTAAAATCTACTTTATGGTTTGAATCACTAGGTAGGTAGTGGTGTGATATGTCTTAAAATTTAGAGGAAAAAAATGCTTTGTTTTAAAATACTTAATCTTTGTTCTTTTTGTTCATATTAAAAGATGTTAAATTACAGAAAGTTTGTATTACCACTTTTTTAATGAAATAATATACTGAATTGAATGAACAAGACTAAAGAACAGCATTCTTTCTAATGAACAGTATTATGCAGCATTAGTTAATACAATCTGTTCTTAATTTGCCTTTAATTTCAGAGGAGCATGAAACAGATGAAAAACGGGGTAAAATCTATAAGCCTTCCTCACGATTTTCAGATCAAAAAAATCAACCCAGCCAGCCATCTAATGAGAAGCCTCCATCCCTCTTAATGATAGAAACCAAAAAGCCTGTAAGTTTCTTATTTGCGTATTAACCCCATACTTAGAAAGTATTTAGAAGTGCTTAGAAAAAGGTCTGTGTGATCTTGCAGAGTAGTTTTATCTGCATTTATCACATATTAAAAGAAGGTGGAAATTTTGATTTGCTTAATCCCATAGCATATAACAAGATGATGAAATGCAGAGGTCCATAGCCCTGTATCCAGCATGCTATACCTAGTACTGCACTTTGATTTGGCTGCTGTATATTTTTCCTGTGTTCCTGCTAATTGAGACAGACTTCACATGAACACTGATTTAGTGACTGTTGCAAAGTAACAGTATCTCCAATCTTGAGAATTTGTGAAGTTCTAGAAGCAATTCTTCTTGCTGCCATCTGTTTTTAGGTTTTTATAACTTAAAAAAAAAAAAAAAAATTGACCTTTTCATTGATCCAAGTTTTTCTTGGTGAAGTTTTTTGATTTTTTTTTTTTTCGTGGTGATGTTTAAGAAGTCCCTTTAACTCTTTGAGATGTACCAAATAAGTTGTAGAACTTGCATATTTTTGAAGCAAAGCACCTTGGTTTTATTTAATTTATTTTGACTTCTGCATGGTTTGATACTGTGGGGTTTTTTTGTTTTTGTTTTTTTTTTTTTTTTGGTTAAACTGAGATTTCATCATAAAAAGTAATGGAAATACTATGAACAAACTTAAGTCTTCAAGTCAAGTGATGGTTACATATGATTACTGTTACTACTGTATATGTGTAATGTGTAATTAATGTCTTGGATGTCTTTTAATAGAGCTTACTACAATTTTTAAGCTTAAGTGAAACATATATGATACTGCCTGCTAGGGTGGGAAATGAGATGTAATGTGGTAATTGTGGGTAATTCCATCCTAGCCTCCCTCCAGCTTTAAAGAAAACTCAGATTTAGACTAGTGGGGTAATACTGGATGGCAGTTTTCATTGTATGTAAAGCTCTACAGTTACAGAAATGAATTGTAGCATTTTTATTATGCTGAGCTGTTCTGTCATATGCAAGTGTTTGTACTGTAAGAATATTACTGCTTTTCAAATTTGTCATAAATACTTATCAAGTAATGCAATCAGTTTACTCACTTGCCCTGTCCAATGGTGATTGAAGATAATGAGGTAAAAATGATTTTATTTATTTGGCAGACCCTCCCCAAAAACAAAAACAAACAAACAACTTTGCCTGGGGTGAGTAGGAAGTCCAGTTTTTCCAAAGCTGTAGTGTGTAACACAATAAATATTTTGTATGTCTGCCTATTGGAAACGTTTTCATTTAAATTTGATTATATAAAAGCAATGTTGTTGAAGAGTTCACATGAGTTAGTTAAGGTACATATATTACAGTAAAAAAAAAAAAGGAAGTTTTACAATATACATATTCTTTGTCATTCAAGAGTGTTTTTTCTGAGGATCTTGAACTATTTTAGAGTAATGTTTCTTCAGACCTGTATTTATATCTGAAAGGAAGCAAGAGAAGGAAATTCTTTTCACATAGAATGTTTGTCTGTGGATAAAATAACTGAATATTTATATATGTAAAATTTACATATATATGTACACACATAAATTTAATTAGAGCATGATGATTTGCTGGGGGTGTAGTCAGCTTCTAAGTTTCTAAGTGGAACAAACTGACAAAATACATCACAGATATTTTAAATTTGTATGTTGTAGAGAGTGTTTGATCACACATGCTGTATTGTAATAATGAGAAGTAACAAAGTTTAGTTTAAGCTGTCCTTAATTTTATATTTTCTAGCTTTGTGTTTGATAGCACTCAGTCTTAATGTTTTCAAGTCTGTTTGGTTTTTTTTGTTGTTGTTGTTTTTTTTTCTTCCTCCTGTAGTTTACTTGGTTTGAAAGCTGTGGGTAAAATATGCATGGAAATTATCTAAAATTTTGTTATATAATTTTTATTTTTGTTTCATTTGATCTGCTGAAATGTTGGCTGATGTATCTTTCATTTTAGCCTTTGAAGAAAGGAGAGAAGGAAAAGAAAAAGAGTAATTTGGAACTTTTTAAAGAAGAATTAAAGCAGTAAGTTTGACTAGTTTTTACTCTTAAGTAAAGAAGATGCAAGGTTTTACCTTGTTTTTACAGGCGATATTTGGGATCATTCTTGCTAAGCTGTTTCTCACAGTAGATTTTTGGGTTGTTTTTTTTGTTTGTTTGGTTTTTTCCCTCAAATACTTTTGGAGTGGTATAACTTAATTAACAGTGGCAATCATAATTAAACAGAGTACAAACCCATGCTGGTAGAGGCTCGGTATAGGTGTCTATGATTTGTCTGGATAATCAGTTGCCATCTAATTAGTTCTCTGGGGTTCCTTGATACTTGTGCCCTTTCTTATGCTGATTGGCAATAGGAAGTGTTTACCGCTATTGTTGAAAAGGACTTCTGTTTTGAAATCTAGCGTTCACCAGAGGCTATAAAATGATCAAAAAACAAACGAAAAAAAGCCCAGTATGCTGGCTTAAATCTTTGTCTGTTGAAATGAATGGATTTCTTTGCATCTCAGAGATGTTTGATTCTGATGTTTGAAACAGTTTGGTACTGCCTTCCTAAGCAGAAGAATTTCCAGAGCAATTAACCAAAAAAATTACTTATAAATGCATAAAGTATTTCAGAGATCCCAGTAAGTGAATGATTGGCTATGTTTCCAAAGCTACCGAAGACGATTTTTGGATCAGTTAGGTGTGAATAGAAGCTTTAATGATTGAATCAACCAGCCATCTACCAGGATAAAAAAAATGGAAATGTAGGTTTGTTCCTTTGACAGCTGCTGTCAGTATGTTACTTACAAGTGGAACTTCATATGTAATTCTGTTATAAATTAGCAAGTGTGAGCCTGTAAATGAGAACACTTGTTAACATGGTCTCATGCATTGTTAAAGTTAGTGAAGATACAGCAGGACAAGTAGGTAATGTAATGGATGAGGGTGTTCAGCTTTTAGGTGTTGACTCTTCTCTTGATGGGGATGTAGCAAAGAGATTGGTGGCAAATTGAAATGTGTGTCAGATTCAGGAAGAATAAGTTTTGTCAGTGTCTCAAATTAAATCCAGACGAATTGTAGTATGACATTGAGCTTTTGTACTAATGCAGAAATAAGACTTGCAATTAAAGTTTAGATATGTACTTGCATAATTTTAAAAACAAGCTGAATAACACTTAAAAAAGATTCTTTCACTTTTTGAATGTGTAATACAACAGAAAGAGCAGCACATGGATTGAGTGTAACTCAGTGCCACGTTTGCCCTGATGTTAGAGATGGAAAACAAAATAATCTGTATGCATTAGAAAACAATAGATACTGCATTATAAATCCATAAATGGCTGTTGTGAGTGGTATCTGAACTTCACTGCTGTCTGTTCATTACTTGATGTAAATAAATTGAATTGACAGCCTTGTATTCCTAGTACACGATATCTTCGTACCAAGATTTAAGGCCGAACCACAAAGAACCAAATAGTTAACTTGTGTGAGTACTATCCTCAGAGGTATAAACTGAGATGAGATCCTGTATGTTCTGGAAATAGTCATATGGGGGTGTCTGTCACCCTACAAGGTGACAGCCTGTGTGAATAAGGCTTAGAAAAAGTAGTAGGGGAGATAAACACTAAGGAGTTGTGTGCATCCTGAAAAGTTATCTGAATGGTCAATGGATCTCTGGCAGTCTGATGTGGAATTCAGGTCACTTTTTCAAAGCACAATTCTTATTTCTGGTCTTGTAATCTGCTTCTCAAACTAAGTCAATTTTGTTTGAGATTAAAACACTCTGACAGTATGAACGAGGAAGCATGCAGCTGGAGTAATTCTGGTAGATATATTCCAGTTGATTAAACAGAAATTCAAACATACTGGTAATTGAGAATTTTTAACAAGCCCATTGTTTAATATTAAAAATTCTCATAATTCTGAAGTTAATTGAAAATTTTAGAGTAAAAACCTCAAAATGCTATTGTTACTTATGTTAAACTTGTTTTGTAGAATACAAGAGGAGCGTGATGAAAGACATAAAACAAAAGGTAGATTGAGTCGTTTTGAACCACCCCAGTCAGATTCAGATGGCCAGCGTCGTTCAAGTAAGTAAATGTTATTTTTTATGTTTGTTTGGGCTACGAAATTTGTAGACTAAATTATATATATATTTTTTTTTCTTCTGTTTATTCAGTGGATGCTCCTTCAAGAAGAAACAGATCATCTGGTGGTAATATAGATTCTTTTCTCATTCAGTATACTATTGTCACTTAAATGCATAGCAAAGATTATGACTTCTTTTTTTCTGTTTTTTTCCTCCATTATTGTAGTACTCGATGATTATGCACCAGGGTCACACGATGTTGGAGATCCAAGCACAACAAATTTGTATCTTGGAAACATTAACCCTCAAGTAAGTTTGGAGCCAAGGAGTGAAGTGCAGCGTTGGCATGTTTGGGTTCAGCTGATTTTTTTTCTAGTGGCAATTTCCCCGCCTTTTTTGTTTTAAACCATACGCGTGTGCTGAGACCCATATACTAGGTACAGTTGGTGACTGTAGAGGCAGTATTCATTTGAATAAATGCTCTGTACACAATGCTGCAAAAGTTAAGGTTTAGACTATCAGTTACTATATGCAAAAATGCTCAGTTGAAATTATTTTTCCATGGATATCTGTGCAAGGTGGATCATACCTCAAAAAAATGTGAGTGTGCTCTGTTTAAAATGCATCTTTTTTAATTATTATTTTTGCAGTAGATCGCATTGGGGTGGTATCAATGAAGCGTTGTTTTGCAAGAAACTCAGAAAATTAAAATCTTGACATGTAAACAATAATATGAATGAGTATGTTAGAAATACAGTAGCAAGATGCTAATTTTTATGTTTTTTCATGTAGATGAATGAAGAGATGTTATGTCAAGAATTTGGACGCTTTGGACCGTTAGCAAGTGTTAAAATTATGTGGCCAAGAACTGATGAAGAAAGAGCAAGAGAAAGAAATTGTGGCTTTGTTGCCTTTATGAACAGGAGAGATGCTGAAAGAGCATTAAAGAATCTAAATGGTAAACAGATTTCTCGGTTTGGAATTGTAATTATCTTTGTAGGAATATTGAGGAGTAACTGTAAGCATATCTTCAAGTTGTTTTATCATATTAGTGATAGGTATGCTGTAACTCCAGTGGATACCACACTGGCAGTGATTTCAGTTTACACTGACTGTTTTACTGACAGCTGAATGTCATCAGACTATAGCATACACAAGGGCTGGGAATATTGGTGGCTTTTGCTGTCGGTAAAGATGTAAAATTTCTGATTGTTTTGAAGATGTGAGCAGGAGGTAATGTTTGATAATTCTCTCCTCTGTAAACAGACTATTTTAAGAAGGAACCTATTACTTGTAGTTGTGCACCAACAATGATTTTTTTTTAAATAAATTTAACCAGTGCACAGGATATAATTAATAATTGGTGATAAATATGTTGTTCTGAATAATGTTTAAATTCCTAATACTGATGAGGTAACTGTACCACACCAGACATGTAATTTTGCATATAGTCTACCTTGTCTACCTTTTATTTGAAAAAAATGAAAAAAAGTCTTATGTGATGAAGAAAGCTATGTCCTTACAGTTCAGGAAGAGCCTGAAAATCAAAAATCAGCATCCTAGACAAAAAGAATAAAAAAATGAAAGGTTGCCCTTGCATAGCTTACTCAAAATGGTCCTTTACTAGGACCATTAATAAGTAGGCTTATACTATGTAGGAGTTCTAATTGGTTATTACATTTGGTTTTGGATAACGTAATTTGAAATTTGTTATTATGAACAAAACACTTTGAAGAATTGAAGTGCAGAAATAATATAATTTAAAAATTACTCTGTTCGTTCTGATGTGCTGAATATCAAATTTAAAACTTTTTTCCCCCCAACAAGTCAAGTAATTGTGTATTGTAGTCTGAAAATGTACATTGGGGGAAGATTAATAAAATATTTCATGTAATAAGCTTTCATTTGCACATGATGTAGTCTGATAGGTATGATACACTAATCAACAATGTAAGCAAAATATAAACCATGGCAGGCAAACCTAAACGCTGCACGTAGAGAAATCTCAAGCAACGCAGAACAAATTTATAACATAATGGTGGTTTGGTTTTGGTTTTTTACTTTCACTTTTTCAGGCAAGATGATTATGTCGTTTGAAATGAAGCTAGGTTGGGGCAAAGCTGTACCTATACCACCACATCCAATATACATTCCACCTTCTATGATGGAGCATACCCTCCCGCCTCCTCCATCAGGACTGCCTTTTAATGCCCAGCCTAGGGAGAGACTGAAGAATCCTAATGCTCCAATGTTACCACCACCAAAAAACAAAGAAGATTTTGAGAAGGTAACTTACAGTACCCTGGGCCATATCTCATTGTTAAATACTACATCTGTGACAGTATTTCAATGGCTTCATAGATTTGCATTGTTCAGGCTGAGTTTGGCGGCCCTTAGTGTACAAACTCACTGGCTCCCTGCTGTAGCCCAAGGGAACCTACTTAATTCTTGAAGCTCTGTTTCATGTCTGTGTTAGGGTACAGTGTACTGGGTCTTGATTTGTTTTAGTGCTGCTTTAAATCTGGCTATCATTTTCCCCCTCCAGGCTCCCTGGATTTTTTTCTCCTACGTCCCCCCCTTTTGTTGGCTGCCAAATTGCAGTATCTAAATTGTTTTCTTTAAAGAAAATACTACGTTTTAATTTGGGTAGCATTATTTTTACACTAGAGGAGTTGATGTATTTTGTGTAGACGGTAATTAATCTGGACATTGAGTAAGTATTTTATGCTACTTATGGAGTCAGTTTTCAAACTTTTTTTTTTCTGGCATATTAGCTGATAAAAGGGTAAGTATCTTGTAATAACAAACCAACTTGATTTACATTTGTAAGAATTTGTTGATTCTTTGAATGACAAATGTTAGGGCTGTTTTTTGTAAGACTTGGGAATAAAGTAATACCAATGTGATCCAAGTCAAATAGTTTAGAATCTTTTCATAAACTTAAGAACTCCTTTCTTAATTATATTCAGCGTAGTACCTATTCAGTGCATCGATGTACATTCTGACAGGAATGTTCTGATACTTTGCAATTAGTGAACCTTTAAGGTTCACTGACACAACCATTTGCATTTTGTGTAATTGCTTATTTATAACTTCACAGCAGTGATTGCCTGCAAAACTTGTGATAGATGTGTAGTATTTTCATTGCATATGTATATTTTTGCTTGTTACTTGTTAACAATACTCACATATTCTATGTTTATTATCTGATGTGACTTCATATACAGACTCTGTCGCAAGCCATAGTCAAAGTGGTTATCCCAACAGAAAGGTACATGTTTTTCTTTATTATTACTGATCTAAATATAGAAAATTTCCCCTTCGGAATTTTAAAGAAAAATGGTGATGTTGAGGAAAAGGTAATGGCTTGACTGAGCAATGGTTCTTTCATGACACTTGAGAAATGTGTGTTTTGCAGTCTTATTATCCTTATCTTAATAGCTTTTTTTTTATTGAGGATAGATGTAAGTAGTTATTCTTTGCATTTAATTTAAGCACTAGAAATAGTTGCAGGGTAATTTTGTGAGTGAACACAAATAGCTTGTCTTAGACACTGTATGAGTCCTGACATAAACCTCTGAGTACTTCATAGCTAGGATGCAGCTGTCTCCAGTGTCGTGCTGTGGGTTTTTTTTCTTTCCCTTTTTTTTTTCATTTGTACAATTTGTAACCAGTTAAAATTTTTTATTACTGCTATTTTTTTTTTAATGTGCAACAGTTATAATTTTGGTCACTGAAAAAGGTAGTTCTGTATTGCAAGGGTATTTTTACATTTTGGTTCCCATTAGTGCTTCTACCTTCGCAGTAGTCTAGGTATACTCTTGCTCAGTTAAGCTAAAACCTCTTCCCAAACATAGGAACACAACACTGTTTTAAAAGTAAATAAGCACAAAAGATTACCAAATTCTCTTTGACATTGGCCTTGGTGAGCAACACCAGCTGAACTGTCTGCGGCAGCGGGGGACCAGGAAAACATCATGGGATGGATTGGGAAAGTATACAGTTTTTGACCAGACATTGGTACGATCGGCTCCAATAAATGTGGTTTTATTATAACTGAAAAACTTTTTTTTGTTGCCCAACTTAAGCTAAATGACATTTTAAAATAATGCACTTAAAACTATCATCTTTTTTACTACACTGTTTTAATTGTCACAAAGTCCCTTTTTTCTTTTTTTCGTGTGTGTGGGGGGGGAAGAAAGATTTGTGAAGCTAGTTCCAGTAGTACATTAACATATTTGTCAATAGATGCTCAAATGAACTAGTATTTTTGATGAATTTTAGGACAGTACAATTTTTGTTGGGTAGAGAGGTGAATAATTAGGGTGACGAGGAGGAGTCTTGATTTGAGAACATACTCAGTAGAACAAGTACTTATAAAACTCTACAGTGCTTACAGAGTAATTGGCTTTCAGAGGAATCCATTTTATTTACTGTAGCATTTTGAAAGCTTGTATGAGAAGAAAGGCTCATGTTAATTGAATTGTATTTGAAAATACTTTTAATTTTTTTTTTTTCTTGATGACTTTCCAAGATGCTAATGGCGACTGCTAAGAGACTATTACACAGTGCATCACATCATGCAAAAATTTCAGCTGACTGCAGTGAGATAATATGTGTAATTATTCTCCTTTGTTTGAAAATTTTCAATACAGGTTTTTAATGTCTCTTTCTGTTTAGTAAATACTAAGAGGTAAAGCTTGAGTATCAAGTGTTTTCTGAGAAATTCACTTTCAAGTAGTCATTTCTTATATACCAAAATATATTTAACACCCTCTTTCAGATATGGGATGTACTGAATCTTTTTTTCATACATCTGAGGTCTTTCCAAAGCAGTTGTTGTTGTTCAAGCATAAGCTGCTCTTAGGCAACTTTATTGTACTCAATGAAAGAAAAATTAGATGAAAACCAATGGCATGGTTCTGCAGGAAGCCAGAAATGATCACGTTGAACTTGCCTTAGAGTAAATGAATTTCAAGCTCAGAGGCTTTTTCTTACTGGTGTTTTCAAATACAGTTCGTATAGCAAGAACAGTCTTGTTATTCAGACTTTCAGAACACTGCTTTAAATAAAATGGCTACAGAATTATTGAGACTATGTCCTCTTTACAATTTTTCAGGGATAATAAAGAGCAAACAGGAAAACTGAATTGTAGGTAGCTGTTCGGTTTTTGTGTAAAATTTGAGGCAAATGTAGATTTAATGCTAGCTGGTATAAAACAGAACGTTTGCTAAGTTTGCAGATGGCAGGGGCAGGGTTTTTGTTACTATGTTTTTAAGTTGAAAATTTTTTTTGATCTAGTGCATTATATCTGTGGCAGAACTTCGAATACTCATGGTAGAAAATAATCACCTCATTACTAGGAAGTAATAGAAAATTCTGCAGCTTTTCAATGTAACAATTTTTGAATTTTAATAAAAAAATTGCTAAAAGGAAATCTAATGAGATATATGTAAAGAACCAGTATCCATTTGTTACATCTAAGAAAATAAATTTAAAAATGTAAAAATCTGTATATTTTTTTTGTTTGCATCACGTTCAAAGGACACGTGCTGTGAAGCTTTTGATATATGTAGGTAAACTATATTTGAAAATTTGGGATCCTGTTTCCAAAAACCCCCGAACGGCTGGAAACTGACAAATCACTATTTGTACATAAAGTTCATATGACTGTCTCCTGTTAGCATGCTAATAAGTGGCTCTGTATTTTCAGATGTGGCTTGAAAAATGTGCACTTCACATCTGCTTCTTGCCTGTCTCAGGATGTAGTGCTGAATGAAATGAATACAGATTTTTATTTTTTTTTTTTAATTTGTGATTTGGTTCACTTGAGTGTATGAGGGAGGAAACATTGGATGGTATGACGTGAAATGGTGGACAGTTTTGTTCTATGCCAATAGCTGAGTCTTGACCAAAAAGAGATTATCTAAATTTAATAAAACCATTGCCCTGTTTGGCATCAAGAAGGCTATTTGCTTTTCCTTTCATACTTGAGTAGTTTGAAAGCTGAATGCAGTTTCTGTTGAATATTCAAAAGCATGTGTGTTTAATTTTGAGCATAATATTCAGCCACTTGTTCCTCTGTAGAACTTTAGCTAACACTTTGGTCTTAGTTCTAGACAATTTAGATGAGGGCTTAGTTTTTGATAGTTAATTGTACTTTGGTGTTCAGTTGCCCATTTTTATGCATAAGGACTATTAAGCTTCTGCTAAGTAAAAGATGGTTGTAGGCTAAGCTGTGGAAATTCAGGAAAGAGGTCTCCTCTTAAATTCTTACTCCACCACTCCTAGGCATGTTTTTATTTTAGAATGCCCATGTCTATGATGCAAGGCTATAATATGTTCTATGTTACCTTATCTTTTATACAGTTTTCTTAACGATACAGCAAAATAATCTCCTGCACAGTTATAGTATCTTAGGTGGAGTGTAGTTTTATATAGTGTTAGGTCTGAATCAATTTTTCTTTAACTGTGTTGTTGTTGTAGGAATTTGCTCGCTTTGATACATCGAATGATAGAGTTTGTGGTACGGGAAGGGCCTATGTTTGAAGCCATGATTATGAACCGAGAAATCAACAATCCAATGTTCAGGTGCTTATTATATTGCTTCAATTTGCAATAGCGCTGACTGTTTTCACTGTTGCTAATATTCTACATTTCTGAAATACTGCTAAGAGTTGTTTTTATTATGTTTATCTTCATGTGCAGATTTAAATTTTACAAATTGTACAAATGCTTATGCTATCTTTTTGAGGAATGCACTTTTATTCCAGTTGTTACTACTGTGTACGTATAAATAAATAATTAAAGTACTATATACACACACTATAAAATACATTTGTACCTATATAAAAAAAATATATATATAAAATAAATAAAATTACATTTAGCACCTGCTTTTCTGAGGGATTCAAAATCATCAGTGGAGGCAGTAGCATGCATTTAAAAAAAAAAAAGAAAAAAAATCCCCCCCGCCCACCCAAAACAGACTAACTCAATGTAAAGTCCAGTCTTCCTGGAGCCTAGTTTCTAGCCTTTAGCAAGAGCTGGGAGTCATTTTTCTTTGATGTCAATGCAAATAGGATTAAACTTTAGCTTATATAGTGAAGTTGTCAGAATTTTCAGCTCTTGTCATTAATGGAAAAAAAAGGATGAATTTACGAATTTCTTGTGAAATGCAGTCACTGAAAAACTTTTTCAGGGAAATACTGAATGACCTTTTAAAAATGTTTTGTTTGCAGTAAGGTTGAAGTGCTTCATGATGATTTTTATATACAAATTGAGAATTCCACCCCCCCCTCCCCCCTTGATCTTGTCAGAGTGTTCTGACACACAATTTACTGGTGGAAAACTTCAAGTTCTTCAGTATTCGATCTGAGCAACCTAACTGTATAACTACAAGTTCCTGCAGCACTCCTGCTGAGGTTGCGGTTGCTCCCATAGTGACTCTTTGCATTGATGATTCTTCTGCTTTACTATGAGGCTGCACGGTTGTTCTTTCTGACCCTGTTTGTTCTGCTTTTAACTTCTGAGAAATGCTGTGCCTTTGTGGAATGCTGCACTCTGCTTTGCAGATTGCATATGTATGTGTGTGGAGCAGTTGCACTTGTTCTGCACAGCTGTATTGTAGTTGTACATGATTTTAGTTATCTTGAGTTCACTTGGTAGCTGAGGTGGGATTCTGAATAGGGTTTGGTTATATTTTGGGTTTTTTTAATACTTCCTTTGAATTTGCTTCACTTGAATAATTTGTAATAAGTTTTGTGTCTTTTCATTGCTCTTTGGTTTAGGTTTTTATTTGAAAACCAGACTCCAGCCCATGTGTATTATAGATGGAAGCTTTATTCAATTCTTCAGGCAAGTAGAATTTTAGTGACAATTTGTAACTTCAAGCATAATGAAATAAAATAACACCAAACTAAAAATACTTTTGTTTTTTTGTAGGGAGATGCTCCAACCAAGTGGAGGACAGAAGATTTCCGTATGTTCAAAAATGGATCATTTTGGAGGCCACCACCATTGAATCCATACTTGCATGGGATGTCAGAAGAGCAAGAAACGGAAGCGTTTGTGGAGGAACCGAACAAGAAGGGTGCACTTAAAGAAGAGTATGAACTTCCATCAATTTATAATGCTGTTTTAACTGCTAATGTGCCTGTTTTTTTCCTGTTGTGTTTTTGTAGTTATAACACTTCATCTCTAAAACGTTACCATGCTCGTCACTATTTGCTGGGTAAAAACATGGCTGGATGGCCGAGCCCAGAGAGTTGTGGTGAAGAGAGTTAAATCCAGTTGGCAGCTGGTCACAAGTGGTGGTCCCCAGGGCTCAGTTTTGGGGCCAGTTCTGTTTAATATCTTTATCAATGATCTGGATGAGGGGATCAAGTGCACCCTCAGTAAGTTTGCAGATGACACCAAGTTGGGAGGGAGGGTCGATCTGCTCGAGGGTAGGGAGGCTCTACAGAGGGATCTGGACAGGCTGGATCGATGGGCCGAGGCCAATCGTATGAGGTTCAAGAAGGCCAAGTACTGGGTCCTGCACTTGGGTCACAGCAACCCCATGCAGCGCTACAGGCTTGGGGAAGAGTGGCTGGAAAGCTGCCCAGCAGAGAAAGACCTGGGGGTGCTGGTTGACAGCCGGCTGAATATGAGCCAGCAGTGTGCCCAGGTGGCCAAGAAGGCCAACGGCATCCTGGCCTGTATCAGAAATAGTGTGGCCAGCAGGAGCAGGGCGGTGATCGTCCCCCTGTACTCGGCACTGGTGAAGCTGTGTCTTGAGTACTGTGTTCAGTTTTGGGCCCCTCACTACAGGAAAGACATGGAGGTGCTGGAGCATGTCCAGAGAAGGGCAACCAAGTTGGTGAGGGGCCTGGAGCACAAGTCTTATGAGGAGCGGCTGAGGGAAGTGGGGTTGTTTAGTCTGGAGAAGAGGAAGAGAGGGGAGACCTTATCGCTCTCTACAACTACCTGAAAGGGGGTTGTGGTGAAGTGGGTGCTGGTCTCTTCTGTCAAGAAACCAGTGATAGGACAAGAGGAAATGGCCTCAAGTTGTGGCAGGGGAGGTTTGGGTTGGATATTGGGAAAAATTTCTTTGCTGAAGGGGTTGTCAGGCATTGGAACAGGCTGCCCAGGGAAGTGGTGGTGTCACCATCCCTGGAGGCGTTAAAAAAGCGCGTAGACAAAGCACTTCAGGTTCAGTGGGCATGGTGGTGTTGGGTTGATGGCTGGTCTCGATCTTCAAGGTCTTTTCCAACCTAAATGATTCTATGATAATATTACTTAGAAACTCTCCTAACCTCAGTGCTTTTCAGTTAGTCTTCTTTGATACTTGTTGCTAAATATGTTCTGGATTTGGTTAGATTTGTCCTCGTTGGAACAGTCAGTCCTTTCAATCCAATGGTTATTAACCCTTTATTTGAAGGGGATTGGGAAGATGGGAGTTTTTCCCCGTTTTCTGTTCCTTTCTGTTGGTAGGGGTATGTAGCACTTTTCTCAACATTGTTAATGATCTCAGGAACTAAAGATTTGTTATAATCTTGAACTTACTGATGCTGTTCATCAGAAAGTAAAATTGGGAACAGTGGTTAATAAGCAGTAAGAGACACATCATCAGCGTTCTTTGCTCTGGCTTGTAAGTGTGGTGGGGATGGCTATGGTAGTGGAAATATATACGTTATTTTCTTAATTTTGCTATTGTTCCAACTGTGTTCTTAGCATGTGGATTTTTTCTTGTTTTATTTTTTTCATCATAGTTATGATACCAGTCATGGGTCTGGAGGGTTTAATATGTGATTTATTTCTTATCTTCTATCTAAAAGGCTCAGAAAGATATTGAGTGCTCTTTATATACAGAGGTCAGGGAAATCCTGAAATAGTTGCTTCTTACTAGCTTTCTGAATCTAATGTTTCTTATTCTGCAGCAATTACTTGCACGCTTCAGGTTTATCCATTTTCATTTAGGCATAAACTAAATCCAAAAAGATAAGGACTTTATTAGAGATACTGATCTGCTGCATTAGGTGTTTCTCAGTTATTTTTCCTTGATTTCTGTATGTACTCAGGACTTGAGTGGGGATTTTTTGCACTTTGTTTATATATGTAATGTGGATACAAATGTTCATGAGTCACTGAAAAAACTCAGGCAACAGAATATAAAAATATTTAAAATTGCTTTTGTCCTAAAGATGGAAAAATCAAAATCATAATTAAATGGAAATTCCCCAAAGTACTTTTAATTTATATTGAAAGTATTAAAATTTGTGATATTTCAGACAGAGGGACAAATTAGAGGAAATTCTGCGTGGATTAACACCTCGGAAGAATGATATTGGTGATGCAATGGTTTTCTGCCTAAATAATGCAGAAGCTGCTGAAGAAATTGTAGACTGCATTACAGAATCACTGTCCATTCTGAAGACTCCTCTTCCTAAGAAGGTGTGGAGATTTTTTATAATCTTGTATTTTGGTGGAAGAACTCGCTTAACAGCATGTGCATATAATTTACAAGCATTATTTCATAAGTTTCATATAGCATTGAGGGTTTTCTATTAAAACGTGGGCTTGAATTTAAGTATGCTTTTTTCCTGTGGTATTTTGTTATATATTTCTATTTTTTCTGAACCTGCTTGTAAATAATGTTCTGCCTTACTGTGAAGTTGAAAACAACAGAATAGTCTGTTCAAACAAGGAAATAAAAATTGGAGTGCCATGATCTGTCCTTTGTAATACTATGTAATATCACATTACAGTCGCTATTACCCTGTAGTGTAATAGGGAGCTAATTGCTGCTTAGCATGTGGGGCTGTGTTACAGTTAGTTCTAGTTTGATACTTCTAGATAGTTTAAACTATCTTGTATTCTTTCTGGAAAAAGGCATATATTTTCAGGGTAATTTAAACTCTAGAATTATTTTAATTTGAACATTCTTTATTGTAGATTGCAAGATTATATCTAGTGTCAGATGTGTTATACAACTCTTCAGCTAAAGTTGCCAATGCTTCCTACTATAGAAAATTGTAAGTATAATATTTTAGGTGATTGATGATTTAAAAAAGAATATCCTTATGTTCAGTTTTGTACATCTCTGGTTTACATGGTTGTAGAGAAATTCACGCTTTGCTATGAGGATACTGTTACAACACTGATATTTATATTTCTTTGCATGAAAATGTATAAGATGCAGCATGTTAGCGCATAGGATTGCTTTGTAATGCAAAAAGTAGTGTATATGCCCTATGCAAGGGACCACTTGCATGGAACCTCATAGAGGTGACAATAACTCACATGCCTCTTGACGGAAAGAAAGCCTGTAGATAATATTCAAGATGCGCTATAGCAAATAATCCATGCAAAGAAGTCAATTTTTGAAGTAGAATTTTTTTTTTTTTATTAAAAGGTGTTTTTAATGCTCCATGAACTTTGGAGAACTTACAAGGGGATTATGTACTTTTTCTAAGGTGCTGAGCAGAATTTAGGAAAAATGTCCAAGGGAGAGTACCTTTGACCTATTTAGATATTGGATTGTGTCTCCTTCCTGGAGTCTCTTTAATATTATGGTAGCATGATGGGGAATATTCAGCACGTTACAAAACTCCAGTGATTGCAAATGATGTTTCTTGTTGCAGTGTGTCTTTGTTGTGCCAGTTGAGAGAAGCTCAAGGGAAGCTAGGCAGCCATTACTCACTGTGCTTTCACTGAGGGCATCATCAAGTAAATTAAAATAGAAACATAACTAAGAATTTTCTAAAAATGCAAATTTAATTTTGAGACTATTCTTTCATTGTATATAAGGTTGTAAAACTCCTTTTATCCTCCTCCAATCTTTCCAGGCTGTATAAAGAGACTGCAGCAGATGTGAAGATCTCCCTTCACAGTTCTGTTGTTGTCCAAGGTGATTTAATATATAGTAATCATATTTGCTTTATAGTTCAGTTCATGGCTACTGTAGGGATCAGAACCTTGTGCTTTTGAGTCCTGTGTCCCAGGTATTTTCGTGAATTATGTATGTCCAGAAAACATATATTACAAAGTTTAACTAAAGAAATGTATATGTTTAATTCTAGTTTTGAAACAAAATTATGTCAGATATTCTCTGATCTCAATGCTACTTACCGTACAATACAAGGCCATTTACAGTCTGAAAATTTCAAGGTATGTATTTTGTTGTTATTTACGTGACATAGAAGTCAAATAAATAGATGTTCCTGCACAAGAGATTGCATACTGTGATAGGTGGCTTAGACCTCAACCTTCCTAATTAAGCTTTTTTTTTTAAAATAAAAGTTAGGTTTTCTCTCTTGCAGAGATAGCCTTGAAATTCAGGAAGAAAATTAGCATCTAACAGCTCAATTGTACCAGTAGACGTATAGTTGTAGAGTTGAGAGGATATCTGTCTAGTACTTGAATTGCAAACAAAGCCTTCTAGCTTTCTGATTATTTTTGGACCACCTATATTTCAGTTTCAAAAACAAATTTGGGCTGCTCAGTGTGGAAAGAAACTGCTGGACATAACAGCATGAAGTTACTTTTTAACATTTTTCTGATAGTTAGGCTTTATTTTTTGAGGTCTGATAAGCAGTCTGACCATGGGTAGTTGAGAGTGATTTCTGACATCAAGTGCTCTGCTTCTCACTATTCTTATGCTCAGCCTAGCTTTTCCTTATCCTGTTTTAAAGATGCCTCTACAGTTTGTTTTGTTTTGTTTTGTTTTGTTTTTTTTTTTTAAATCGGAACCTTTAAATACAAATCTTGCAGTGTAGTTAGTTTTTCTGTATTAAGGTCTTTATGCTGGTTATCCTACCTTCTCTGGTCCTGAGTACTCTAGATTGAGAATCAATTTTAGTTATCTGCTATTTTAAAACTGTTCATTAAATTATATGGTAAAGACAGGTAGTAGATTTTTATTTTTGTATCTACATCTCCAGCTACATTTAATGTGTCAAGCTTGAGCTGAAGCCCATCATTTCAAATATACTTCACTTCTATAAAAAAACAAAAGTAGGAACATAATTTCACTTCAATAATATGCATAAACTAGTGTTCATTTTAGCTAATTTTATTTTACAAAGGGAAGGATATTTTCTGTTACACTTAGTAGAGGCACCTGCTTTGAACATCTGGGCAGAATGAAATGTACTATTGGGTTAGGAACTGTGAACAGCTGAAACAGATAATGTAACAGGAATTTAAAGGAAAAATAAAACCCAAGTGAGATTTTTAAGAGAGTAGTTCCTATATACATATTTTTGTAAAATTACTAGTCTTGCCCAGCATAGTATCATTGTAATATATTCCAGTATGGAACCACTTAGGAGTAGCTGTCTATAGCAGTAGTTAGTTCTCTGTGGTGTATATCACTTAAAATTTCTTAATACAAATTTAACAGTGCTTTTTTTCCTATTGCTTCTAGCAACGGGTAATGACATGCTTCCGAGCATGGGAAGACTGGGCGATCTATCCAGAACCGTTTCTGATCAAACTACAGAATATTTTCTTGGGGCTTGTAAATATCATGGAAGATAAAGAAACAGAGGTGAGTGACCTTTGGTAGTGATGCTAGCAGATGGTAAGGAAAAATGTGTAAATATAAAATAGGACTGGCAAGGATTATTTTGATATATCTGTTACGGTGAATAAACTTTTTTTCTTCTTAATCCTTACTCTTAAATACAGGTGTAACAGATGTTTTCAGATGCAAATACTGTTTAATCTGTTTATGCATTTGTTGCTTGTAGATTAGGTGCTGTGGTGGAGTTGTATTGTGAAACTATTTCAGAGTAAAGACTAGTGCAGAATGACAGGTATTTCCTTGGTATTGGAAATACTCTGTAGTATCTATCTGAATTTTGAGTTAGAATTTCAGGCATTAGTTTTAATTTCTGAGAGTTCTAAATAGCTAGGCATCTGGCTACCTCGATCATCCACTTTCTTTTTGTGTGAGTGTCACACTTGGATGTAACAGAACCATCTGAGCTTTTTTAATCTGAGAGGAAGGTTGTGATAATCATTTACACTGGTGATATTCTACTTTGATCTTTGCTGTGTTATATTGGAGAAGTAAGTTGCTAACTTTCTAGTTTTAAGCTACAGCATCTATCCCTTTTTTTTTTTTTTGGTAGAGGTTATTTTTAACAGGATATGTAGCGAGTTTTAGTTCTAGCAGTGACATATAAATTACTATTCAATATTTTGATGTTCTAGGCTTAAAATTTCTAGAATACCATTAGCCCTGAGTGAATGTGTACTGATGTGTTTACAGTTATGTATAAATATTATTTAAGAGAACCAAGACAGTGGATGCTAATAAATAGATGTATGTTTAGAGTAAGTTCATTTTGTAACTCTGTGGAAATGTGCCTTTCAGAAAAGCAGGAGGGAGACCTACAGTATAATTGGAAGATTAGCTTATTTCACTTAGCAGTAGAGCAGGGTGAACGTGCACCTAATAGTGCCTGTACTGAACAGAATATGTAGATGTGTCTATCATTTATGCGTGTTCCTTAAGTTTGCATTCCTGCTAAATAGTTGACTTCTGTCAGTTCAGAGTACTGGTTCCCAGGGAATCTTTCATATATACTAAGAATAATTTATCTGACTGTAATTTGCTCATTTCAAGCTAAGCCTCAGCTTAATATCTCTTCTTTTGCATATAGGTATTGCAAAGCTTCCAGTACATTGTGGACAAATTCCAAGTTCTTGCTTATGGTTTTTTATAGGAGGATATTGTCATATTTTTCCTCTGCAATAAACAACTGTACTTGGTAGCAAAAATTACTTAAGTTGAGTTTTTTGGGTTTTAGGTATTTTTTAAAGCTACTTCTTTAAAAAGAAATTAATCAATAATTGGAGAAGTAAAGAAAAGCAATGTAGATTTGTTCCTGAAATTATTTGCTTTCAGGAAGTACCAGATGATCTTGATGGTGCTCCCATTGAGGAAGAGCTTGATGGTGCTCCACTAGAAGATGTGGATGGAATTCCTATTGATGCTGCTCCTATTGATGATCTGGATGGAGTCCCAATTAAATCATTGGATGACGATCTTGATGGAGTTCCTTGTATGAAATGTTTCAGCCTTACTTTCAATTTGATTCTTTAATTTTTGATGATCTCTTTTTCCTGAGTAGTTTTTACAAGTACAGCTGAGAATGAACATGGCATGTAGCTTCATAAAATGTTGAATTGATTAATTTCACTTTGTTCTAGGAAGAATTAGTTTTAAAACTGCTTTTAGATTGTAATTGCTTCAGAGACACAGTAGGCATCTTCTGATGTTATGCACATCAGGTTCCAAATCCTAATTTCTTTTCTCTGCAAATAATAAAATGGTATAATACACTGCAGTATTTAAATTTATTGTTATATAAGGATTTTTCTGTTTGAACTTTTGAAGAGCTTTGGAAATTATTTTTTTTCTGTGTCTCTTTCTCCAACAGTGGATACGGCTGAAGACTCAAAAAAGAATGAGCCTATATTTAAAGTTGCCCCTTCGAAGTGGGAAGCAGTGGATGAATCGGAACTGGAAGCTCAAGGTTAGTTTTCAAAGTATATATAGTAAACTAAAATACTTCCATAAGTAAACGGGAAGCTTAATGTCACTTACCTATTATTTCATGGTTATTTTCAACCGATCTGTTTAAAAGTTCTAATATGACTATTGTAGTAATCCAGTAGGATTTTCAATTGTAACTTCTTTTTTGGTTATAACTTCAGTGAAGAAAGTAGTGTATTCTGTTTTTGTTACTCTACTTCAATAACTTACCAACCTTTAAAAAGAATATCCACTTCATTAAGAATAAATATTGGAAAAAAAAAATCTGGGTATGTGACTGGCAGTCTTTCTAAATGTTTGTTCGGAAGATAAAATTTTACAAACTGACAAATACTTGGCTGCTTTTGAAGGATTTACTGAAACATGATATGCAATATAAGTGAATAACTTCGTAAATAGTAAATATTCTGATAACGTGCAGTTTTATGTATTTCTGTGAAATAGAAAGTCTGTATTAAGTGCTAGATGCTGATAAACTTTATCACATTGTAATTTTTTATTATATCTACAAATACTAATTTTCAGATTAAGTGATAGCTTTTTCTGTTGTTAAAATTATCTTACTGTTTCTTCTAGCTGTTACTACTTCTAAGTGGGAGCTTTTTGACCAACATGAAGAATCTGAGGAGGAAGAAATTCAAAAGTAAATACTTTTTCATTCTGATGAAAACATACTCATTTTCTGCCTCTAAGGTTGAGTGGTTTTGGCACTTCCTACAAGATATGTATGTATTATAAGAGCAGAATAAGAATGAAAGTTAGGAAGTAGGAAAATAAGAAAATGAAGAAAAATCAGGATTTTAGTGCAGCATGCTTTCAGCCCCCATAATTTTTTTCTAACATGATAAATTACACATTTTGGTAGAGTTGTTAACCATGATGTTCAAATTTATGCAGATTTGGTAACTTAATGTCAAATAGTAAGAACTAAAGTAGTATTTTACAGTTTGGAAATCTTGATGTCAGGTATGTATGAATCTACCTAAACCTCTGCCTTTTGCTTTCACAACACACACAGTGAATAATGTTCTGATGTGTATGTTTCTTTGGATGCTAATAGGCTGTATGCCATCTGTTGTTTTTGAGCAGTCTTTTACTTTGTTGTTTAGGCAATTGAGAGCATCTATTAGTAGTGCTTGAATATCTTAATGCATTGCATGTAGTCCTGCAGCGCTCTAGTGGCCAGTATGGGAATATAATTTTGAATATCTGCCATGTCTCAGGTTTGTCTCCCAAAAGCAAAAGTGCAGTAAATTCTGTTCTTTTATAAAACTTAATGTATCTGAAAAGCAAGATTACAGCACTTAAAGAGATTTTGTTGAGGTAGTGAACTTGTTCTGTAACTGAGTTAGATATGGATTTGGTGAGTGTAAATTTCAAATTCTTCTGCAGTCTGTTTATATGAAAAGTGTAAATCATCTGAGTAATAAAAAACTAATTATTTAATTAAATGGAAATATTAAGATATCTATCTCACAGCTGGAGACTGTTTTGTACCTGCAGACTTTTACATAACAATCTTAACAGATTTCACAACTAGTAACTAATCATAGAAACTAAGTAGGAGAGATGGTAAATTTTGTAACAGATAATTGTCTTTTATATATATATATCGGTTAATTCTGTATGTTTTCTGTAAAGTCAAGAAGAAGAAAGTGAAGATGAGGAAGACACTCAGAGTTCGAAGTCAGAAGAGCAACACATGTATTCCAATCCTATTAAAGAAGAAATGCCTGAATCCAAGTCATCAGTGAAATACTCAGAAATGAGTGAAGAGAAGCGTGCCAAACTCCGAGAGATAGAGGTCAGCATGTGATGTTTTGTGCCACCCTTCTGTACCTTTCCCATCCTCCCCCCCCACCCCTGAGCTCTCTACATAAAATAGGGAGTTCTTTTTACTGAAATAATTGTAGTCTTGGTATATAGTGTTTTTTTTAATCCAGTATATTTTTATAAAGGTATGTTTGTTTACAGCCTTGCTTTGTTTTGGCTTTCAAAATAATGCAGGAAAAAATGAAAAATTGAGTCAGGGGATATTGCATGTTCAGAATTACTCTTCTTTTTCAGTGTCCTTTTCCAGTAACACTGGTAGCCTTGGATTGTTTGGGTTCCTCTACACTTTCCTCCTCTTGGCAAATGGGAGTGACTTTTGGATGTGGCCTTAGTCCTATGCCTTTCTTGTTCTCTCTCTCTCTCTCGCCTTGAAGTGTCTGTATTTTATTGCATTTGAAAGTTGCTCTTTTCACTGTGTCAGCCATCAAACAAAGAAGTAGATGCCCCATTTCAGGACCAACTGCTTTAGTTGCATTTTAATTGAAGACATATATGCATTTTATAGGGCTCACTCATTCTTTTATCCTTTCTTCAAGCACAGGTGTTAGTATAGCTGTTAAGGTTGATGAGCACAGATTCTTATGTCTTCACGCTGGCTTCTGATCTTGTGGTTGACTGGGAAGGTAACTAGAACTTGAATTTAGCATGGGCTTTGTCTAGCAGCGAAGCCTTTCTGTCATACAGTGCCATGCAAAACAGGTTTAAAATTGCATGCAATTTTCCAGCTTGTATTCAGTATTAAAACCCATGATACAGTGAATACTGAAATTCTTGTAACTTCTGTTCAGTGCATTAAAGTGATAAGAAGCTGCTAAACTACTTGTTATAGCATCTCCAAGTGACAGATTATAATTTGGGTAGTATTTTGAAGGTGGAATTGTGGCTGCCTACCTATTTATGCTATAATGTACTGGTTAGCTAAAATCAGACATTAGCAAAGCCCAATAATACTCTAAGATGCACAAGCAGTAATATTTTAAAATGTCACAACTGTTGTTTCTCCCAAATATGCTTCTGCTTAATAATTCAGATTATTAAAATTAATGGAGTATAACTAAGCACTTAGAAACCTCTTGCTTTGCGTAGCAGTTTGAAAGTTCATGATACATAGCCATTTGAAGTGAGTAAATTCTGAATTCGAGAAAAGCTAAATGGGATTTATGTCTGACTTGACTCATGGTGGCAGTAGTTCTGTAGAAAATATATGATGTTAGGCTAACAAAAGTACAAGAGAAACTAGTTTTCATTTTGCTGTAATAATGATTATAGTGGTTATGGAAAGGTCTCCTTTCAGATTGAGTATCTGTTTTATAGATGTTATCCTGGCAGTTGTGGAGGCAGATTAGGAAGTGATTTACTTTAACCATTGGCAATTTTACACTGCACAAGTGTTGCAACTTCTTTTATCAGTGTATCCCATCTGTAACAGTTTTAGGTGGTAAATATTTGAGGTTTTCAAGTGCATGTTGCCATCTTTATTCTTTGTGGTAAGTAAATTATTGTCTCAGTTTCAGACTTTTGGAACTGCCAGAAAAGGATTGTCATTTTTTTCATTTTCAGAACACTTCAGACACTATGTAGAAGTAGTTAAATTTTAAAATTTCTCTTCAAGTTTGTCATTGACAGGAAGGTACTCCCTGTACTACTTTAAAGCATTCATGCTCAAAGTTTCTTCTTTGGGTATGTACCCAGTCCCTGCCAAAGAACACATCCATTATTAAATTTGAGAGGAGGAAGTGAGGAAAAAACCAATTACCAGCTTTAACAATTATGCCATCTAATATACACTGTTAAAAATGTCATGTACAATCTTTGGCAAAAAAAAATGACAAAGTCTGATTCTCTAGCAGTTTACACAGTGACTACCGGGGAAGCTGAAACACATTTTTTTCATGTGTTTTTTTTTTAAATTCATGAATACAAACAATTCTTTCTCTTGGCACTTAGTAAATTAAGCTTGTCAGCTGGGAGGGGAAAGGGCAGTAAGAAACAAACTTTGGCCACAGCCATCAGACTGGTGCCATCAGAGAAGGCAAGTTATTAACCCTTTGTTTGCCACCCCTGTTAACCTTGCTGAAGTGTGGATTCTTTCCAGAACTTAGCAAGAGCAGAGGCTTTTTTGTAACACTGAAATACAGTTATTTCTTTGCTGTTTTTTTTTAAGTGTGGAAAGATTGGCACTTTGCTTTACATTATAACTCAAATTTCAGAATGGTCTTTACAGTGCTGTGCATGTGTGTCTCTCTTTCCCTGCCCCAGGGACATATAAAAGAAAGGTGTATTCCTCTCTGTAAAGAGACCTCAGTTCTGTGAAGTGTTAGAAAAATGGGAATTTTATGTTGCTTAAATTGTTCATTAAGCTTGTTTCCTCAGAGCATACAAAAATTCACAGACAAAATGAAGCAGCATTGTCCTGCTTGGACCATTCTCTAAGGTACTTTACTTCTGTCTCCATCTTGCTGCGCAAGATTTTATAATCCTACCCCAAAAAAAGCACAGTGCAGGTTTCATCTGCAGCAGGAGGCAGGGTTTTCACAAATCCAGATATATCGGTGCTTCCAAAAGGGTCAAACGGGGAGATTTGTCCTCTTTAGTAGCTGCCTTTTACTCACCTTTGTGTTAGCCACCTGAGACCTCAAAGTAGTGTTTGATTGTTTAATCAGAGGTAGAAGATGAATGGTCTTCAGTCTTCCTGTTCAGCCTTTCTGCAATGTACCACTAAGCTCCAGGAGTTGCAGGGTTGGATTCTGTTATACTGTCCTATGTCTGTGCTCTGTCAGTACTCCCTTGCCCAGTGCGTAAACAGATTGTCCCCCTGCCCTGAAAAAAAAAGTGTCATGGTATTTGAGGTACAGTTTATTTTTCTACCAAGAGCCAAAGGGGTTTTTCCTGCATGTCACAAAGGAAAGGAGGTGACTCTTCTTACTTTCTTGATATGAATTGCTGTACCAGACAAGATCAAAGTTCCTTTAGTGTAGTATTCAGTCTTCAACAGAGAATGACTAGACGACAAGATAAGAATAGATTAAGCATAGTTCACAAGAGCAGATTGTATCCACGGCCTGTTCTGGATTTCAAGGCCCTCCATACCTTTGTCAAGAAACTGAAGTTCCATACAGTTTCCATTATTTCTTTCTCTGGATTATGGTGCTTAGTATGCAGAATACTTACTTTTGTGTATTTGTTAATCAAGCCAGAGGAGCTGTCTGAGGCTTGTAATCATCACTAGAACAACATAACCCTTTGGTCTTTATAGTCTGTGGAGCTTTCTGCACCTAGTTCATTTGAGGCCACTGCAAAATGGCAAAAAGCTATCCAATTAAATATCTTACTCATTGCAGCTTAATAATAACAGATGAGACAAATTGGCTCTTGCTTGATCAATAGTTTCGCTATTTGTAGCAGTTGTTCCTTAGAAGATAATGACTATCTTAATTCAGCAGGTTCTGGTCTATTTTAAATCTTGGAATCTATTTCTGCTTTTCACAAAGACAAAAATGAGGAATTGCTTATCTCCGAGACACATAGCATCCTGTGAGTGTGGTTGAGCATGCCAGAGGTCTGTTATGGCTGAAGAGGTATTTCACATGTACATCAGTATTGCTGTCATCTGTTGTTGACGATATTGTAGCTGCAGAAATTCCGCTGCTCATAGACTTGCTGGAAAACTCAAGCTTTCAAATAAATATTTTGCTCTGCTTCTGGCAAAGTCTAGGACTGATTGCAGCCATTGTTGGGGCAAGTCTAAACCAGAACATTTTGGTCTGCTCGGATTTCTATCCTGTCTGTAATCGGTCTAGGTTTGAGTGCAGTTATGTATCAAGCAGAAGTTCCTGTCTTTCATCAAGCATCTGGTGATTAACTTCCTAGTTAATCCTAGTATGTAGTATGCAGCTAATTTACCTCAAATAAGTTGTGTTTGAACCTGGTCACTTAAGTTCTGAGGCAGTGTACCTGTGGAATAACCTCTTGTGAAAAAGCCTTTTTTTCCCCATGAAGACCACTGTGTATGGACTCAAACAGTATCAGCAGAAGATTAGAAAACCACGAACAGTTCTTGAAAATAGATTCGTTTTAAGTGAGGGAGGCTACCCACAGCACACGTGTTTGTGTCAAAATGCAAAAAGCTATGGGCACAGCTTCAGTTTGCATCAGTCTGTGGTTTCCCAAAACTGTGGTAACAAGATGTTACCTTTTTCTGTAACTTGCTAGCTTACTGGTTAGTGTATAATCAAGGCCTCAACTTCTAGGAAAGGCTGAATCTTTTAAACTCTCCTCAAATTATTTTGAGGAGAGAGGGGGAAAATTTCAAGATAAGAACCAGTAGACAAGAGGCATCTTGTGTAGCTGTTTATCTTGAACTTAAGAGAGATACCTCCTCATGGTTAGTGAGAAATAATGATCCCTGCTTTGGAGCATTTAGTAGAGATTGCTTACAGGAGCTCCAATGAGATTTGACACTTCTGCATTGCAGTCTCTGAAAACCTCTGAACTCTCTCTGCTGTGGGAGACTGCTGTGTCTAAGACAGTATTATGAAGTTTTGGCACAGGTTTTTGAAGAATTTTCCCCTTCCTTATTACCATGCATATTACTGACTCCGGAGGTAGTCTAGATGAAGTCAATGTATCCACTCCTAAGGATGAACAGGCTTAATAGCTTTTGTCTGTTGGACAAGAATAGTTCAAGAATAACCAATTCAATGAGAATATATTAGTTCTTTCTAAATGCAGGTTTATGAAGTGGAATGCTTACAAAATTCATTGATTAGATGCTTAAGCAGATTTAAGCTGAGGGTTTAAGGATCTCTTTCTCCCTGGGGGTGTTTCTGGAACTGTATGATAGGAATATAAGCCTCATATACTCTACATGAAAAGAACAATAAGAAGGGTGTTCACTATGGCCAATATGCTATGAATAGTGAAATGGCAAAGGGAGATAACCAAACGTCTAAGTTTATATAGTAATTCTGAGTGGTGGAATTCTTTAGAGAATTCTTTTCTGGACTTTGGGACCTATGTAATTCTTTCTCTTTTAAAACATAGTTACGGTGGTGATGTTTTAGAGCAAGTAGCAAAAGCTGCTGTACGTGAAGGTGTAGGATGAGCTGATCTGATCTAACTGCTCACCTCTGCTGAAAAGGAATATTCTGATCCTACCTGTGAGCTCTGGCACTTGCTTGTTCTTCCCAAGCCAATACATCTTACTAGTGCAGGGGGAAAAAAAAAAAATAAAATTGAAGTGTGGGGCTTCTGCTGGATTAGTGAATTGATCTGGCTTATGGAAGGCTCAGCCAAGCACTGCAACTCCTGCAAGGGCAGGGTACAGGAGGAACCCTTTGCTTGGGGTGCAAGAGTGGAGAAGGAAGGTGGAAGAGAATGGTATTTCTGTAGTGAGCTGTTGATGCTATCTCAGGATTTTGTAACACTTAGTCTCCTTTTCCAGGGGATGTACTAGAGCTGCTTTCCTCTATCCACAACATCTTTCTAAAAGGAGTCAGTTTACATGGGTTCAAAGGGAGATAGAGCAAGTATGCGGAAGAGAGATCCTTTGATGATTGGTCTGTAAAAGACCACAACTGTCTCGGGAAACTGTATGTTCTCAACATAGTTGGAGTTTAGGGAGGTGTTGAGTCAGTGGTTATTGTATAGGCTTTTCCTATTTTTCCTCTCTTCCTCTAGGCACCTGCTAATGACCACCTTCCTCCCCCCCCCCAGTTACTGGAAAGATTACATGCGAATAGTTCCTCTTGGCATTTTAAATTTCATGCCAGCAGTGGGTTGTGTGACATGCATGTAAAACAGGCTGCTAGAAGTTCAGCATTTCTTTGCATCTAGATAAGCTTATTAAATCAAGTAAAGCCTGTTGATCAGATTCCTAGTTTTCCTTCATTTCAGGTTACTCTGGGCTATAGACTTACGCTTCCTTGCTTTCAAAGTATGGTTAAACAGATAGTGCCACAGCTTTGTTGGCTAAAAATGTAAAGAAATAAAATCTTCTAAGGATTGGGTTTTTTGTTTTGTTTTTTAAATTATCTGGGTGATTTAGTTGGGAAAACAAAGTAGAATTCTTATGGGCATGTTCATACTGTGACAGCCCAAGAGGCCTTCTGGATCAGCTAAGCCTCCTCTGTACTCCTTCAGTTCAGTACTGAATGTGTGAAGCAGCTTATGGCCTTGGAGTTTACATGATGGTAGAGAAGGCAATCTTCATTTCTTACCAGAACAGGTGGTATAGGGTGACACTGAATATTTGGTTCCAAGAGGTATTCCTGCTTTTGAAACTTCTGCATTCGAAGGAGGGGAGAAGAAAAAATGCCTTTATGGAAGGTGGAGTGGTATGTGACAAATGACGATGTCAGTTTTCCATTGGCTGCTGACTATTTAATTGGCTGAATTGTAAGAAAAAATGAAAAATACTCAACCGTAGGTAGAGCATACTCTGTAAATGAGGGAGGTAGGCAGAATATTTGTCAGAAATTTACCATGGTACAAGATAGCAATGCCCTTTTCTAAAATGAAAAAATGTGTTGTTGGCATAAGCTCTAACTGAAGGGGAAGGGGATCCTGTTCAAAGTAGTGCTATCCTTGCCTGGGTTTTATGTTTCTTAACATATTTGTTCTTCTGATTAGTTTGGTTTTGTGGTATCTTCCCTTTCTGCTCAGTCAGTAATTGGAAGGGCTGATTAGAATACATGGTATCTTCATATGCAGGCTGGCCTGCTGCTTTTGAGAGGGAAGAAAAAACCTTTAGGGTTTGATTTTGTGCCTACTTTATATTAGGGAATTGAGGACCTGGAGAATAAGAATCCTTTCAGATAATCAAAATGGACACAGTTGCAAAGTCTTTTCCTTTGTGTGTTTTCAGTGTGGCAAAGTTAAATATTTCTAAAGAGAAAAATATTTTGTGTGTTCCCTAAAAATGAAACCTCAAGCACTGGAAAAGTCTACTCTTACAGATATGACTGTGCAGGTCAGTATTGAAACAGGAAATACAGGAGGGTGAGAGCATAAACATTTGGAAGAGGGCTGACAAATACAACATGACTTGTTACCAAGCTGCTCCTCCTCCCCCCCCCCCCCCGCAAAAGAGAGACACCTCCTCATCCAGAAAAATTGAAGGTTTGTTTGTAAAAGGCCATGTCAGTAAGAATAAAGAATTGACAAATGATGAGAGACGTGAGTGAAGTTTTATGATGTGAATCAACTTGGAGGAGGGTTTCAGTGTATCGAGGGGAAAAAAAAAAATCTACATGGAAAAATTCTGACATTTGTTTAACTTTGTGACTCAGTTGGGGATATTATCACAGTAAATTTAGTGTTACATTTAGTAGCACTAGTGAACTGAATTTTGTTGCTAAGCTCGATAGCACGTGAAAGAGTACTACGTTAGTAAAAATCACTTCTTTCAAATCAGCCACTCTGTGCAAACAGCCCTAAAGAGGAGATGCATTTGTTTCTAATTTATGTCCTAATTATGTCAGTCATTTGATTTTAATATTTAGGCTTAAATGGAAATAATGCAGTTTCTGAAGGAAAACTTGGAGTAGATAAGAGAAGTTGAAACAATGTTAAGACACCTGCAGTAAATTACCTCATTTTGAAAGAAAAAAAACCAGATAGATAATGATCTAAGAAATATAAGGGTGCAGTGTTCTAATGATGGGAACAGAATTTAGTAGAATAACAGAAAAAAAATCCCTTTATTTTTAGTTCTTAACATGTCTGTAAACAACTGCAGGTGCCTGCAGACGAGTATGCGGTTTTGTTGCTTTGATCCAGTTTAAAGTAAGTTAGTATCTTTTTGTGCACAAACTTGTATAGAAAGAATGAAGAACACAGATTATAAATCATGGAAATTTCATTTTCAGCCACCTGCCTAACTGGATAATAATAAGCCCAATAACCTAATGGTCAGTATTATTTTCACAGCTTAAGGTGATGAAGTTTCAGGATGAGTTAGAGTCTGGGAAAAGACCCAAGAAACCAGGCCAGAGTTTTCAGGAACAGGTTGAACACTATAGAGACAAGCTGCTCCAGAGGGTAAGAAATGTTCTTTATGTTTGGCTCTGATTCTGTGATTAGGCTTTTACTGAGTTTATCCAATGTAAGGTGGCATTAAGTTAAACAACACATGGTTCTCGTTAAAATTCTACTGTAATGTCAAACTGCATGTCTAAGTCCAAGTGCTTTCTGCAGAGTAGATATAATCTCTCTTTTTAATAAAAATAATGTAGCATTTCACAGTGTACAGATGGGTGTCATTAGAATGTATTGAAAGCTTAAAGAGGTCACTTCTGGATCTACTACATAAAGCAAACTGTTAGGTGTGGGAAAGGAAAGGGAGAGCTGTCAACTGAAGATGTTCATCAGGCTTTTCATTTTGCTTTTAGTAACTGATCCATTGTGCTAAAGGCTTCCAAAGGAAGAAAAGGAAAAGTATTAAGCAGCATATGTGCTTCTGATTCTCCAGTGTCTAAGATTTCCTGGATAATTCCAGCTCATGCTGTCACCCAAAAGTGAATAATTCTGTACCATTACCTTTTTTAGTAGTTCTCTCTGGACTATGAAATCAGAGCGGCTTTAAAAATTAACATCATATATGTGATGTCATGTGATCTGGAATCTTTGAAACATAACGAAAGAACATGTAACCTGTTTGGACAATGCATTTAGTGAGAGAGAGTAGGTGGATTTGCTTCTCTAATCTGGTTTCACAGCCTGATAGATGACTGATGAAATTGGGTACCCATGCAGTTTCTTGAAAGCTAAATACAAATAGGCAGTTTTCACCAGGTGTTTGTCTGTCGGTTGTTCTTTGCATTATTTGGTGCTCAGTATCTGACTAATTCACTAAAGTAATTTTGCACAGTACCTTGAAGAGACTTGTAAAAATTAATAAAGCTGATCCCTGAGGGAGACTTAAACATTTGGAGGTTGATGTTAGCAGTTAAGACTTCAATTTTTATAAGTAACTTTCCTTTTAAATGTAGTTTTATCCTAAAACTTCCCACTTCCTCTTTTTTCTGTAATTGGAGAAAAGTGATTACAGTAAGCACAGAATGTTTAGTAAGACAGTAGCTTAAAAAAACCAGAAGTTGTAATCCTGGTAACTTTGTTAGATGCCTTGTGTTGAATTAGTTCAACTAGCTTGCAAGAGTTTAGTTTTTTAATAATTATCTCACTTTCAATGATGAAGGTAATACTTAGTTAAGTATTTAATGATAATTATAACAGGTGTTCTTTAAAACAATAATAACCCCATTGTTAAGGGAATAACTTTATCTTTTGCTTTAATGCCATAATAAAATTAGTTTGTATAATAATAATATAATACTGGTTCTGATTACATTTCCCATGAACTTGGTGGTTGGTCATGGTTTTTTGTCTCATTTACTATAGGATAAGCTTTCTAAGAGTAAATTTCCTAGTATTGTATATTGTTAAGAGAATAGGAATTTACAGCTATTTAAAATACTGTTTATTCCTGTTTATCAAGATGAAATAATGTTATGCTATCAAATAAGCTAGGCATAACTTAAGAGCCCATTGATTTTAGTGGAATCTAACAATAGTTTGCAGTAGTAGGTATAATGATAAGGGACACTTTAAAATTTTACTGGTAAGTCTTCCATGCAAAGAAAATGTGAGACTAGATTAGTATAGCTGTCCTTGTATTTCCTGCACTTGTGTTATCTCCTCTCCTGCCTTTTTTTTTTTTTCCCCTCCCCCCCTTTCTCTCGTTTAGCTAAATCACCCTGTCTTTGTCTTCTTTATGAAGTATGCAGGGAATATCTGGGGCCGGGGGGGGGGGGGGCCATGAAAGGAATTTTTTTTTACACCAGTACTGAAAGAAGCACATCTTTTGATCTCTGTGTTCAGACTTGCTGATGGTTTAGGTTTATTTTTGTATAATTAATTTTCTAATTATTTGACAGACAAATGAGGTGTGCTCAGGGTATATATTTTCTTTCAAAATGGTTCTGTTGGTATATAGAAATGGACCATATTTGTGGGGTTTTTTTGACAGAGTAGATGTTATTGCAGAATCTTGTTTGTATTTTTGTTTTGTCTTTAGATGTCTTGTAGTTATGAGATTATCTCCATTTTCAGTCTGAATTAGTGAAGATGAATGCATATGTTTTAAGTAGAAAGAGGTTCCTGCTATTCTTTCATGTTTAGTTTAGTTTAGAAAATCTGTTACAGCTGTAATTTTTCCCTGAAGTTTGTAAAATCAAAGACTGTTTGTTTCCAATTAGATACTCACTCTCACATGGGGTGGCATCTTTCATGCTTTTATCAGTTTTTGTGTTACAATAAATATTTCTGCTGTGTAAAAAGCAGTAGTAAAGATGTGAAGAGCAGGTTAGTTCTATCTCAGATTATGTGCTGTGTTCCTTCAGTGCTCAGTGCTATCATGCTGTTCGTGATTAGCTTGATTGTCTTTACTTAGTAATTAGTCACACCTCATCTGAAATAATGAATGCTTCTAATAATTTAGGAAAAAGAAAAAGAGTTGGAAAGAGAACGGGACAGAGACAAAAAGGACAAGGAAAAATCTGAATCCAGGTCCAAAGATAAGAAGGAAAAGGAGGAATGTACACCAACAAGAAAAGAGAGGTACGGCTTTCCTTGGAGTAAAGTGGATGGGAGGAAAAACCTCACAGTTAGTATCTTTGTATACAATGGCAGACTTGAAATTATGTTGTATCACACATCTTATTTTAAAAGAAAAACACAAACCCACCCAAACAAAAAAAATACCCAACAACAAAAAAACCACACTTTGGATATTAAAACATGCTTCAAAATTTTAAAGGAATTGTCATTTTTATCCTGCCCCAGGTGACGTACCCTTTTGAATAGTATCCCCTTTTGGCTCTATTAGGCCCTGAGGAAACATTGTAAAATAACCAGCTGAAAACAGGGTATATTTAACTCTCTCTTAGCAGTAGATTGACTGCAGTGTATTAGTCAGAAAACTGTACTGAAGTCATACCACAAATTATTTGCGATGGTTTAGATGTTATTCATATCATAGTGAAAATTCTTCAAAACAACTAGTTTTAGGGTAGTTGATTGTACACTCTGATCTTCTAATACTTGTATAGCCAAACTCTTCATGGTATTAAGCATAGATATGGTAAAATGCCTTGCTTTTCAGGAAACTGGCAATGTTTTTACACTGCAATAAACAAAGATGAGTCAGAGGCCTTGATTTGTTTTTTTTTTTTTTCAAGCAGAGAAAACTTGGTGTACATGTTGAACTTGATTTTTTTTTTTTAATGTAATAAAAAGCCTACTACTCTTTAATTACTTAAAAGGATCTAACGTTACACTGGCAAAAGAAAATATTTAGAGAAATGAATCCATTTTCTTAATATACATTTTGACTTCTCTGTGTGTCTCTGCATGTGTAGTGCATAACTGTATTTGCTTTCTTTACAAAGGAAAAGACGACACAGTGCTTCACCTAGCCCATCTCGCAGCAGTGGCAGTAGACGAGCAAAATCTCCGTCGCCAAAATCGGAACGCTCAGAGCGCTCTGAACGGTCCCACAAAGAGAGTTCACGTTCTCGGTCATCACATAAAGATTCTCCCAGAGATGTCAGTAAAAAAGCCAAAAGGTAAGCTGGCATCTTCTCTGTTTCAGGTTGTAGGAAAGTTAAGTACATACGTATGTTTTTGCTGGGTTTTTTTGTTGTGTGTTTTTTAGCAGAGCATATCTGATACACAAGTTTTTTCTCTCATAATGGACTATACTGCATGTTCCTGATTAATATCTTCAGACACTTGGTGTCTGAAATGTGTACAGCCTCCTGCCTTGACAGCTCAAGACTCTTCACTTCTGTATTCTTGTTTACCTGTTTACTGATAATTTTGAGAAATATGGCTTTTAAACTAAAGCACCTTGTTGCTTTATTAGCTTTTTATTTTCAAAGGACAAATCTTCTGTAGCCCATAGAACTTTTAGAATTATGGTGAGCATGTAGTCTTTCACTGATGATTTGCTTACATGAAGCTCTTCTCCCATGGTTTGTTTTTTTAATGAAAAAAAAAAATCTAGATTAGATACTGCTTATGGCTTTTTGTTTCCAAAGTAGGTATTTTCTAATCTCCAGACTGACAAAAATATTGTCTCTAGTTATTGTTAAACTTGGAGTGAGATTTTATTATTGTATTGATGCTTTTGTAGCTCAAAACTCGAAACTTCAGCTTCCACTTATTTTAGAGGTATAGAATATCTTACTGATAAAATGTTCCTCAGACATGCTGAGGAAAATTCCTTTGATGCTGTTGAGAAAATCGTAGTACGTATTTACAGTAATCAGATTCTTGTGCTGTAAGTCAGGAATGTATTTGAGGGGGGTTTTGTTTTTTTTTAGAGTTAATAATGATGGTCATTCAATTTAGATTATATCAGATTAATGTATTAGGTGTGGGTTAGATGACAGTAAATTTGAGTGTTCATTCTTTTTCTGTGGGGTTGCATCACAAGCTGAACATGTTTGATGGGTATCAAAAGTATTTCAGCATAGCACAATTCAACATTATTTTTCATTTCTGTTCCCTTCTCTATGGATACAGGCTGCTTATTAATACAAGAGCCAAGGTGGTTGAGGCATACATGGAATGTTGTGAATTCCTTATGTTAGTTTAAGAAGGACATGAGTTGGTGTTATTTTTCTTGTGGGTTCTAAGCACTGAAGTTAAGCCCAAAATACATTAAAAACTTTATAATGTGAAAATTGCCTTTTTCTCAAAAGCAAGAGACCATTCTGTTACATCCTCTTACTAGAGAAAAATATTTTCTACCTTGTTTAGCTCAATAAATCAATGCCAAATAACTGCAGAAGAAGTTGGTGTTATCGATCAGTATTTGACACTAAACTTTTTTTTTTTTTTTTTGCAGGTCGCCATCTGGCTCCAGGACACCCAAAAGATCCAGAAGATCACGATCCAGATCCCCTAAAAAGTCAGGGAAAAAATCCAGGTCTCAGTCCCGTTCTCCTCACAGATCTCACAAGAAGTCAAAGAAAAGCAAACACTGACAATGTTAATATTTTTTATGATGCTGTCACACTTACTGGAAATGCGGTTTTGTTTTTGTGCCTGAACAGTCTGTTAAAAAACAAAAAAGCATTCCTGACTTTTTTTTTGTGAATGCACGTGTATACTCATGAGTATCAGCATCTGTAGACCTGTCATTGTTTTATATTGTACAAAATATCTTCATTGTGACTATTTCCCAAAAGAAACATTTTTGTGTTTAGAAGTTTCATCAGAAATGTGTGTAACTGATCTGCTGGCAGTAGTGATATTTTGTTTTAGAATGTTGTGACATAGCAGAAATAACTCAAATGTTCCCCCTTTTTGTAGCTTTGACAATTTGAATTAGATTTCAAATAAAATCTGAACAGAAAATTAAGATGTTGTTTTCTTGGCCCACTGGTGATACAGATCTCTAAAGGAATTCATAGTTTGTTTGGAAGTACTGTGTATTTCAGACATACTATGGTGCTTAGATCTTTCAGTATAGCGGTAGCTCAGTTCCTGTTTTCGCTAGTTTGACTATCCAGATAAAAGCACCTTTTGAATCCTGTGTATGGGTTTTCTTTCCTACCATGATACTTTGCTGTAAGAACAGTTGAACAGTCTGGTACCTACCATGATAAGCTTTACAAGTAAATCTTTGCTTTGTATTTCTCCATTTTAATTGCAGGGAATATTTGTGATGGCAGAGTATTTGTTTTTAAAAAAGGGCCTCTGCAGAGATGCACCATATATATGTGTATCTATATCACATATATATGATGTATTGATAACAAGCCATATTTGTGGCATGCATGGGGAACAATAAGAGGACAGCAGGCCTGAGGCTCTGTGACTTCTTCATTAAGTATAGGTACAATAATTGCAACCTACAGTACACTAGTGTTTTCTAAAACCGATTTTTACTCCAGAAGGACAGCTTTTACATTATTTTATTGAATTTATTCCTTTGTTGTGGAAATTCTTCAAAATGGCAAAAAAATTAAAATTTTTAATTACATATTTTATTTATTAATATTTTGGAGTTGAGAGGCTGTTTAACTTTTTTTAATGTTAGGCTTTCCTTTCTCCAAACCCGTTCTGTGTGTTAGGCATTGATGTGGCTTTAAATCACCTCACCTTGGTCTCTTATCATGCAGCCTTTCTGTGGGTGGGAGGGGGAGAGAGATGAGAAATAGGGAGTGTTTATACTTGGAGGTGTGGGGAGATTGTAATAAAAACATAAAATTAAAAGGGATCTGGCCTCTTGTGAACTATTTCTAAAAGCAAAAGCTGTACTTAACTACAGGCACAGAGTGTTGCATGATGGCCTGCTATTATACTTGTGTATCTACAGATTTTATGTTGTTAGAATTCTGTAAATGTGCCAGGGAAAATCCTATGTTGTACATGTATATAGCCTAAGAGGCAACACTTTCAGAAGCAGGATCTAAAAGGTCTTTAGAAAAACACACATAATTAATTAAAAAAAAAAAAAAAATCTCCATTTTTTTCCTGATAGGAGACTTTGTTAAAAGATTATATAAATTGTTGCAAATGTGAGAATTAAGTGGAGAATTCTCTTTGCTAATGAGAACTGAGAGATGATCTGGAATACTGAAAATACGGAGAATGCATGTGTACTGTAAAGACTGACTTAGAATGAGTATTGAATAGATGCATTGATAATGAGAAAAAAATACACCTTATATCTTGTTTATATTACATTATAAAGAATCTGTTTTAGAAATATACAGAGTTTATTTTTTATATTTTTCTTTCTCCCTGTAACATAAGGTATTTCAGATGTACAGATTTTGGTAGCTAAACTATTGGAAACTAAGTTATTATTTTCTTAAATGCTTTGTATTCACACCTGGCACAGATTACATAAGGCTTTCTAGAGCTAAAAGTAGGTATTAGAATCAGTCGGGGACAGGGAGAATCCTAACTTTACAATAGGAAGAAGATAGCTTCAGATCCAATTAACTTCTTTAGAACTATTACTTTTGTAGCTGTTTATAAATGGAGGAGTGATAAATGTCAATGTTCTAAGTGAAGTGAGGCTAAAGATAGTTTGCCACAGGGATATTCTATCTGCAGAATCAATTCTTTATTTCATTTAATAGCTAAAAATCCTCAGGTAGAAAATCACTTAGCATTATAGGTTAGCCATACTTTTCAATAATTAATTTTGATTTCAGCTTTTAGAAAATTTGCATCAGTGATTATAAAAGGCTCAAGCCAAGTAGCTAGAGGGCTAAAGGAGCACACCCATTAGACTTTATTTTGTAACAGCTTTATTATGCAATACCTTTTTTCAGTATCTTTGTTCTCTAAATACTGTTCTCATATGTCTTGTTCTTTGCTTTGTATCCTGGGCTTTAGAAAAGCTGTTTTGTACCCGATAGTCTTATAAGAGCAATTAAGAATCTGTATCCTTAACTGGATGCCTGTGTTTTCTCCTGTTGAAAGGAACATCTTTTGATCCTACTTAACTCTTTTAATTTTCTTCCCTTCTTTTATAAATAGTTTTGTTTATAGCTTGGCTTTTATGCAAAGAAAGGGGGGGGGGGGGCGCGACGGAGACAGATGACCCAGCATTTGGTAACAAATGTTTTGTAGAAGATGCAAATTAATATTGAAGACTGAAAATTAGGCTGCCTGTGAAATTCATTCGTCCTTAGGTCATGTAGCAGTGACAAGGTATAGTTGCAGTGTGCCATTACTGCGTGACTTATGTTTCTGCAGCTTTTTGAGGTGAAATGGTGAAAAATCATCTCGTTGATGTAGAATATAGGAGTAATTTAAATACTGATCCTCGGATTCAGGAAGTAGCGTTCAGACGAATCTTTGCAGGGAAAAAAACTCTGACCTGAGGAAGTGTGGTCCAGTGTTTCCAAATGTTTTTTGTGATTGCACAGGAGGAGGGAGCCCATTATCCTCTAACACCCCGCAGTCAGTGAGCGTCCGACCCTGCGCTTTGGGAGAGGGAGGAGGCATGAGTGGATAAGGGGCTTCTTTGTCCTCTTCTGCCCTTCCTTATGGATGATATCAGAGGTAAATATTCATGCTTTAGTGTTTAGGCTTATCCAAAGCAGAGAAGCTGAGTGTAGCTTGCTACTGCCAAATTCTAGTGTGGCTGAGTAACCCCCCGCAGCCTGAAATAGCAGCTGGTGAGGCCCGTCTTGGTGTGGGATCACATTAGAAATGGAACGTATATGGTATATTCCGAGGTATGTACTAGAGATGCTCACGCTGATAGGTTTTGGTGAAGCCTACCCAGCACTCTAGAGGATATTCAGGTATTTATGCGAAGGCCTTCTACGTATGGAGTTGCAAGTTCATCTCTGTTTTTTCTGAACCACTGCTGACCTCTGTGAGTGTCTCTGTAAGATTTAGACTCTCATGCTGTGAGCATGTGGAGCCTGTCTTGGTGGAGAAAAGCTACTTGGTTGCATAGAGTCTCCTTTGACGACTAATATCTTTCCTTACCAGTGTTACAGAAGTGTTTATATTTGAACTGCCTTTTTTAAACTCTGTGACTTCCTTTGACTTCTCTGCACACCAGCTGCATATACCTTTTGTAATACTATTTGAGGAAGAGTTGGTTTCTGAAAGTCAGTGTCAGGTTATTATTTGGGCACTAGGCACCATGCATGTGTTCTCCCCCCGCTTCCCCCTTGGAGGTTTTGAAGTGTAAGAATAAACCACTTACAAACAAGGGTAACAAATTCTGTTTTCCAAAGCATATATTTAGAATTGCAACTATCGTTAATGTGAGTTCATCTGTCCCAGTGACACTGAATGTACTCCTGCTTTCTGCATTTACAAATCATCTTCTGTACTAATATAGCAGCTCTACCTAAGCACATGTGAACCCTTTGAAGTTGCTGGATTACTGTATTCATTGTGTTTTTCTGCATGTAAAACTACTGCTATGCTTTTTCAGTTATGAACTTAATGATTATCCCCACCATTGGGATAGCTTTTGAATTTGTACTGGTTTTGTTTAATAAATTCCCGAGGCAGATTTTGTAGTTGAAACTGTGTAAAAATTGTGTCAGACCTCCACTCTCGCCGGAGTACTGCCTGAGATCTAAGTTATGGAGCACTACAAGGGGAAATCCAGTTTTATGTTTAGGGGGTTCTTGGGGATCAGCCAGTGTTTGAGGCATGCTCTTGGCATGTCGAAAAGAAAATAGTGCTGTCTCTAAACTATGCCTGTAAGAGGATGGTATCTTGAAGGAGTTCATGTAACATGACTTTAAAACAAGAATCTTGTGACAAGAAAAGCAAGATGGGCCAAAAATGGCAAATCTGTTCTGAGCATCTTTGATCAGTTTAGGCAACTTGCTTGTAGGTTTTTCCGCCACAAACAAGTAGAGTCCTTTGGTGGAATTAATGCTTTTTAATAAATAAAAATTAGAAGCATTGTGTTTCTGCAGATGGATTAAGGTCTGAACTTTGTTATCTAGTTTTAGATTGCTGGCTTGCTGTACTTTCATACAGGCGCTTGAGGAATTCGGGGTGAGATGTTTCCCAACTGTTGTGGGTCTACACTGAATACTTACATGAGGCCACATACGTTTGGCTGCATTAAGGTAAAGGTGCTTTTGAAGGATATTTGAATTGCTGCCTCTTTACTACAGATTGGTCTACTTTCTGTGCATTTTCTTTGTTGAAAAATCTAGATTTTGGGGCGGTTATGAATGTCCAACAAGAATATTGAATTCTCTACAGCTGAAGACAGCAGCAGTGGAATAATCTAGATGAGAATTTTACAGTTCTTTTAAAATCAGCTGTTCAGTATCATGAGATTTATCAGATTAAAATTCTGATATTAGCAGTCAAACCCTGAAAATAATCTCAGAGTTTACTTTTCTGAATAAGGCTGTTGAGTTCATAAACTTATGTTTTGTTAAAACAGCTCATAGTAGTATTTGAAACTTTCTTTTTGTTCTCATTGCTGCACGAGCAATGCAATTTGCAAGATATTGCACATTGCAAGACTTTCAGTATGCTGCTGCTGTAACTGCTGCTCCTCATTCTGTAAGCCACTCTTGTAAGAATCATAACTACAAAGCTAATTTAATTTTGTCCATGTGTATTTTTGCCATGTAGGATGCAGAAGTCTTAAACAATTGCATACTATTTTTTCCTCCACCTGCTCCTGTCAGCACAGTCAGTTTTCATGGGTGAGCCTGTTCCGTTTGTCACTTCTGATGTCTAATCTTGTGCAGGGATGTTTTACTGTGTACTCTGTCATAAGCTGGAAAGTTTTCTGTTTGTGGTTATTTAAAGAGGAAATGGTAGTTTCACATGAACTTTTTTGTCTTATTTGCTTTTGGGTTTGTATTTTATGCAGAAAATTTTCCAAATGACATGGCGACAATAAAATTGTCAGTTTGCCAATATCCAGAAATGGTTTTATTTTTAACCTGGAAAAGAGCAATGTTTGTGTGTGTTAGCGAAGGGCAGTTTCTTGGCCTCACCAGCTCTTTTGCTGGTTGACGCTGATTCTGCCTGTGTTGTTGAACTGTAATTGCTGCTGCTGTTCTACTGTCAACAGTGACCTCTTGCTTCTCAGAAGCTCATTAACGAGGCATAGGCTGCTCACTGTGTAGTTGCTTGTATAATCCTCTCTTGAACAAAGAAAACCTCCCACTTGGAACTGCTGCTCAATTATTGAGATGATGAACAGCTTTTCAATACCTAAAATGGTTTGCAGGAACATCGGACGAAGGAAATGGAGCCCATGTCATGTTGTAGTGCGAGGTTGTGTGTTATGGCTGGGCCAGTGTCACAGCTTGTTGCTGCTGTTGGGTGCAGGTCCTGTTCCTGCCTTCCCTGTGCCTCCTGCTCTCCTTCTGTCCTTTCTGCTGCCTTTTGTGCCCTGTGAGTAGCCAGTTCAATTCATTAAGGGAAAACACTTTTTTCTGGGCTTGTTTTCACTTGGTTGACTTTCTGCTGGCTTAGTGAGTTGAATTGACTCAGTGCAGGAAACGGGGATGACAGTGAGCAGGATGGTCCTCATTTTTGGTAACGGTTCACTTGTAACATGCAACTCCATCCACAGTATTTTCATTTGGAGCGTGTGTTTTGATAAGATGGGCTGAGTCAATGCTGTGCTCTGCATCCCACTCACTTCCGCTCTGGTCACGTACTCCTGTCACTGTCCCACCACCAGCTCTAGCACTTGTTTGACCATTTTCCTTGTGGAAAGGTAGGACAAGCACAGGGTAGGCAGGTTTATGCGATGAGGTACATGGGAGGAAGGAAATGCAGAATTGTGGTCATCTCTCTGAGCAGTAGTGAGCTGTGACGCTGGCTGTGCCTCTCTCCGTCTCCCCATTTCTCCAGTGATGCTTGAACCCATCGGAGCAAATGCCTCCGAAATAATTTAGTTTCGGCAAGAGCTGTGAAAGAGCAAAAAGAGGAAAGAGACCTCGGATGCTCGCACAAGAAGGGAAAGGCTGGAATATGAACTCTTGATGTTGTTAGAGCCCAGAGCATTCATTTGGGAGAGATTACAAGTCCCAATTACTAACAATCTTCACTTAGAGCTCACAGTCAAGAAAGGGGCTATGTTGTGATATCCCTGGACTGACTTGCTCTGTTTTTATTTTTACTCTTGTGTGGACTGGAAGACTTCCTGTAGCTGCTTGCCTTAAATACAGACCATCAGTTTTACTCTTCAAGACCTTGTTAAGAGGTTGCCTGCAAGCAAGTGTGGAATCTGTTTCCTTATTCTGCTTCTTGGGCTGAACCTAGTCTGAGACTTTGGTCATGAGAATTTGTGTATAGTAAGTGTGCTGGTAGAAAGGTGAGCATGGAGAAAGGGTAGACGCAAGGGCTGTGTAATAGGTCTCCAAAATCTTTCA
Source organism: Haliaeetus leucocephalus (assembly GCF_000737465.1). Lineage (NCBI taxonomy): Eukaryota > Metazoa > Chordata > Aves > Accipitriformes > Accipitridae > Haliaeetus > Haliaeetus leucocephalus. The sequence goes on from NW_010972676.1 coordinate 9,748,551, forward strand.
TTACAAGATTTACCCTAGCAGAATAGGTTAATTCTGTATGACAGACTGTTCTGGGTATGAAATTTAGCTGGTGTGGGAAGAGGAGGATGGAATTCATGCATGCAATTCAGATTTGTGGAAGATGGATCAGGGAATTAGCCTGTACTCAGGATTCAACTTCCAAGATCATTACCAGCAATCAGGATCATCACCAAAGTCATAATTGGAGGTGGAAACCAGTTTTCATCTTTTTAGCCAAGCTAAAAAGGTACACTTGTGATATTTCAGGAATGATTTAGCCAGATGTTTTCACCTACTAGATACTGAGAAAGCTAACACCGCACTGTTGCAGAGAAGCTCAGAGACTGGAGGTGAATCTTCAGAACTAATTATGGTATAGAGGTTCTTATTACACTGGTAATTTTCATCATAAAATCTGCATCTCTTGGGTTGCTGGTGACTTATTTTTTCCTGGCATTTTAGTTTATCTTCCCTGCACTATGGGAAAAGAACTGTCTGCTGATTAACTCAATGGAGAATATTGCCTTAGGCAAACTGTGGAAAAGAATTGGCTATAAAATTTAAGACATGAGACTTGGTTTGAATTCTGGCCATTGTGTGAATGGAGGGGCTGTGGATTCTTGTCCTCTGTTCTTACAGAGGATAACTATGCTAGATAATTAAAAAAAAGAAAAGTTTACAATAAAGCCTGATTTCCAGGCAGTTAAGTTTCACTGGGGTGCTCATGTTTCATGCCAGCCTGTAGGAAGTCCTCACTGTGATATGGAGTAGAAATTTGGTAGTGTTACAGATAGAGTCCCTTCTTCTCAAATCATGAAGATTTTCAAGAGTTAATAGTGAATGATTTATGTTTCTCACTGAGTTTTCAGGAGATGCAACGTATTAATTTCAAGACCTTTAGTTCTAGACAGTCATTTATAGCATGTTGCATGTTAGTTATGTGATAAACACTGAATTCTCACTCTCTTTTGTCCTAAGCTCTGTATTTGAATTTTCAGACAAGTACTGGGGACTCTCTTCCCTAGGATTTAAATTTGTCCAATCTGTAGTCAAATGAGGACCAGCTATTTTGCTCCATCGTCTGGGTGCTTAGATCCAAGGGAGCGTTGTTGTGTGGTTTCTGCTGCTTGCTGTCCTCAGAAAGGCAAGAGGCAAATGCGGCCTCCAGCACCGTGCAGCACAGCAGGAGGTGTGGGGTGATGCTCTGCGTGGCACCAGTGCCTGGGCAGAGCCCTCTGGTACAGGGATGCTAACTAGGAGGAGAGGTGCACTGACCAGCTGAAGAGATTTAGGGGTTCCTGGGCACTGCAAACCATGGGGGTGAAGGGTGATAAGACATTAATTAACCCAGGTTCATGGTTTTGGTTGTAGGGAGTTTAGAGAGACCCTAATGTGTGTGGCTGAGGTAGCTCTTAGTGTGACCTGCTAAAACTTTTGGAAGCTCCTGATGTGAAATGGTATGTTGCCCATTGTTTTAAGGTACATGGTTATAAAAGTAGAATCTCTTAATTTCCTTTAGAACATAAAAATGTTACACAACAGCTGAGAAAAGATTTCTAATTTTAATAAAAGTCAAATAGAGGCTTAACTACACTGCAGTGTCCTCGGGACATCCATAAAGTTCTGGAATTCCTTCAGCTGCACAAAGAGGAATTTATAAATATTTATTGAAATTAACTGTATTGCAAATGTCACCTGTGCAACTGGAGGTAAATATAAAGGAGAAATGGGGGGGGTCGATAGGGGAACAACTTGCTACAGATAGGTTGTCCACTTCGCTATATATTTCTGTTTTATGACTAGCTGGTTTAATTTTGGTTCATGCCAGCTGCTTCTGCAGTGCAGCTTCTGCATGCACAGTTCAGAAGGAACATCCAAGAGAAAATGAGGACTTGAAAAGGCAGATTGCTGCACTCATCACTTAATCAAGTGGCTGCTGAAGACTTCAACGTTATTGGAAATAAGTGTGTTTCGAGGGAAATCAGCTGCCCCTACTGCATGAGACTTTGAATAAGCTGTTAGAAGTTATGCAGAGCACTAAAAGGAAGGGTGCAAATACAAACATCTGCAATTCTAAGTGCTACTGTACAGATTTTTCTCACCCATCTCTCGTGGCGATACCAAAATACAGTCTTAAACAAATTCATAGATCTCCAAGTTTGGGCAGCTACTCAATTTTATATAAATTTTGTTCACATTTTGTGATCTGTAACTTTAGCTTTTAGGTTTAGTGCTTTAGTTTTAAGGATCTCACTTCTGAGCAGTGTTTGATGAATTCAGCATCTACATTTATCCTGAATAGATTAGGCTAGATACAGGAGTTTTTAATCAACACCCAGAAGTTATCACACGCTAGGTGTGTAACAGCTTAAACCTCCATCTTTCATCCAAAACTGATTTGTTTTAAAAGATAAAGTCTTGCTGAAGTTTGACTTCAGGAAAAACTTCTTCACCTTGTGCCCACTCCATCCTTGTGAACATGAGAAAGGTGAGTCTTAACGCATAAAAAAAATCAAGTCGGGAAGTATTCTGGTAAGGATCAAATCTTTTGTAGCCCCATCACTTAAACAAAGGGATATTGGGGGGGGGGGAATCTTGAAGAATTCTGGCTGGGGCGGTATCCCTTTGGGGGAGGAGAAATCATTCAACTAGTCAGGATTTGGGTTGTCTAAATATTACATGTAAAAATCATAAATATAATTACAAAATATAAAAAACTAACAAAATATTTAAGCATTAAATGCAAAAAATGAGGGTTTTTTTCCTCATAGTTTGAATTGGGGAATTTTAATTACAGTTGCTTCATTTATACATTGCTCACTGCAGAGTTTGAGGTAAACACAGCCACCTCATTTATATATCTGAGGGATGACTGGGTTGTAGTGTGTAACTACCTGCACAGGGAAAGATAACATTCTTTTCTGCACTATCGAAGCAAACAAGAGATAACGTTTAAAAAGTGAAGCTGGCCTAGAAGTGTTGGGGGGTTTAATTTTATTTGTTAATGGTGAATTTTACTTCTCAAGGAAAGGAAAGTTTTAGTATTTGACATAAGTCATCTATTATATTGAAACTCATGAGCCTAAATTAGACTGGCATGAAGTAAAATAGAGGGTGGAAAATGTACACTGAAGTATCTGAACAAGTTTGTGAAGGGGCTGTATCTGTTCAGCTGCAGAATGTTCCTCTTTCACACACTTACTGTGGCTCTTATCACTTAAGTTTTTATTCTTTTGGGTTTGCACATAAGCAAGATGGTAAGACCATGCAGAGCCTGAACCGCCTGCTGAGATACCCTCTACTCGCTCTCCAAACTAGGTTCCAGAGACTAAGCAAAACACTTTACCCTAGAAATTATTTGAAAAGATACAAAATAACTGCTTCACCACAATGCTGACTTTAATTCAGTTTTCAATTGGCTACAGTAGTATTTAAACCCATGGTTAAAATCAAGCAAATGCTTAAGTTTTTCACTGACCTTGGGCTCTATTTCATGGTAGTTTCTTTAAGTCTGGAGGCAGCTGTAAAAATCACAGAGGTAGCTTTGCAAGTGGGATGACTTATCAGTCCTCTTTGGTGAGGATCTTGTCCCCTGGAAGTCTTGTTACAAAACCCTGCCCCATCACTTTCTTTTATATTTTTTTAATCTATGATAGTCTATATATCTTCTCTTTACTTCAGTGCAAAAAACCAAGAGAAGTTCTGAACTGACAGCTGCCTGATGGTTTTTGTTAGCACTTGGAAAGAGACAATTGATTCGTTGGTGCAATCTCTGTACATTTTTACAAATCTGCCTTTTAAGCTTGAGGGGTGTGTGTGAACCTTTCAGCTACTTGTGGGAATTAAAATTACTGTAACAGTCCATTGCTCTGGTTGTGCACACTGCCATGCCTTCCCAAATAGCTGATACCTGCCAGCCTGCAGCATAGCCGAGAACTCACCCTTATGGCTGTTGATGATGACTGTTGGCCAGCTTGCCTGGCTGCACTCTTACTCTCGAAGATCAGCAAATACTTCAAATCACAATCTGCAGAAAAAAAAAAAAAAACAAAATTCAGAATCCATTTAAGGAGAGTTCTTCGTATACAATGACTATGGCCCAAACCAGTGTGCCTCGGCTTCATCAACAGATCTGCAGAGTGAGTGATGGGGTTTTTGCCATGTTTGTAATACTTTGCATCAGATGTGTAGATGATTAAAAAACAAACAAACAAACAAACCAAACTTGCTGTGAATTGAAAGTTGGCTTCATAAATCTTTTCCGTATAAACTTATTAAATTTTCATTGATATTGAGTTGCTTAAAGTGATAACTTGACTACCAGGTCTGAAACTTGTTCTGGGAGGATCGAATATTGCAGCTGCACTGAACCTGATTGATTTCAGTTGGGTTCTGCATGGGTGCTTGAGTCCACCTGCACAGAATAAATACATATATAACTCCAGTTTTGAAAAATAAGATTCCATTTTGCAGCGTGTAGGTCAAATTAAAGAGCTGCTCGGACCCATGTTTTCCTAGGTAGAGGTGGAGCAGTATAATGAAGGCAGTGTTACTGTCAGTATTTGTACACTCACTGATTCAGAGAGATGTAACCGCTGTGTAACAGCAGGGAAGGTGCAGAATCCAATTACAGCTTTTAATGTTTGGGTTTAGTGATTAGTTTTGCCATTTCAAATGTTATACTTGCAGTTCATGTTTGCTTATCTTTATTTGTTACTTGCTAAATTTTAATTTGTGTAAGAACTGGAGATGGCTTTGTAGGTTTTTTTACAAAATTTCATACCTGTCTTTAACTAAGTAAAATGGAAAGAAGGGATTAATTTGAACTTCATGGAATTTTACTGATTTTTCACTGCTATGAATTGTTTTTGCTCCCTGTAGTGTCTGTCCTTTATGGCATTAGTGCTGCAGTACAATATTGGTGGGGGATACTCTTTTATGACTTATAGTGCCTACTGCTGTTGTTATTCATCATTTAATATAGCCTAATTGACTCTATTACAGACCATTCCAAAATTAAAACTAAACACTTCTGCTTTAGCTGGGTGAAGGTCACTTCATCTTTAGTGAGCATGTAAAGCCAAATAAATATTTGATCCATACCTTTATAAAAGGGATATAAGCAGAGGTCATTTTGTATGTGAAGAACTCAAGGATTAGGACTAAAGAATAAAATAACTGCAAGAGTTTTATGCTGCAGCGTGCTTCCGAGGTATATCCTTTTTCATGATATACTATGTTTCAAAAGTGACAAGTCAATTGTTTTAAGCTCATCAGGTTTAAACCTTGCATTTATTTTGCCAACTAGATACAAATTATTTTTGCCGAATGTGGCTTTAAATGCTTCCTCTGGAGTGCTGTAGGTAAAAAATGGCTTCCCCTTCCCCCTCGCTGTTTGATGAAATACAGACTTTTCTCAAATATTTAGTAGTTGTTTTAATTCTGCTATTAACAAGTTACTTCTGTATGAAAAGTCACAGTAACATTTTAATAGTGCTGTCAGAGTCGCTGGCAGCTTGTGAAGCGCGTCCCCTGACTTGTGCCCTGTGGTTTGATCGCTGCATCTCACACAGGACAGCGTGGGGGTGGATGTAGTGTCTCAGAGCAGGGGTTCGCTCCCCGCGCCCCTCGCGCTGCCACCCAGCCCTGCGGAGCTTCGTGGCTTGGAGGAGCGAGCAGGGAAGGGTGGTCCCTTCCTGCTGTGGATGTTACCCTCCACTGTGGGGCTGGAAGGGGCTTATAAGCTTTTCTGTAGAGGTAGCTTGGCTGTTAATATCCCCGTAGAAACTCTGGAAGGAGTACAGAAATCCTTTTGATAAGGGATATAAAGTTTGCTTATACATTTTGCTCCTTCACCCTCTTGTGCTGTTTTCTTCTCTTTTTTTTAAAGAGTGCTACCAGGCAAGATGCCCACCAGCTGAATTTAGCCACTCTGTGAGTGTAAAAGCGTGTGCTGTAGTGTCGGATCTGTGCCATCCAGAAAATAAATGTCCCAGCAAAAATTTCTGTCAGTGTCATCCATCGTGGAGGGATGGGTCTGTGTCTGAGCCAGGTGCAGCCCTCCAACAGCTCAAACCTACCACCTGCCCTATATATATCTCTATCTCTGGGCCATATATATCCCGTGAATAGTGGGAAAGGCTGCTCTGTTGTCCCTCGGGGCAAGGGGGGAACCTCTGAGAGAATGCCTCGACACAGCAGTCACTGGGCATTGCCCAAAGCCCGGCGCAGTTGGGAAGCCTGTGACCCCACGAGCGCGCCGTCCACGCCGGACTCGCTCAGTGCTGGTCTGGGGCTGTGCGTCGGCTTTCAAGTACCTGCGCTTACCTTACGCTTCGTGCAACGCTGTGGCTACAAAGCACAGAAGCTACGGCACCGTCTTTCCAGTAGGCGATAGCCGCTGCGGGGCGGCGAGTTCGCGGGTACGGCGCCGGCCGGCTGCCGAGTCGGGCGGCTGGCGTGGGAGGGCGGCTGCAGCGGGGGCCGGGGCCGAGGCAGCGCCTGCTCTCGGTTCTCACCGAGCAAAGGCGGCGGGGCCGGCACCCACCCTCTCCTCGCTTCTCCCTCGCGGCAAACTCGCCTGCCTTCGCGCCGAGGGAACCGGCCGCTCGGGCTGGGGACCGGCGACCAGCGGCACTGGCCGGGGGCCGCAGCAGCGGCGCGGGGGCAGGTCCGCCCGGGGCCGCAGCGCGCTGCGCGGGGCGGCTCGTCAGCCGAACGGCGTCGGCCCGCGGGGACCGGCGGGCACCCGCAGGCTGCGGAGCGGCGGGGTGGTGGTGGCGGCAATAAAACTGGCGTTAAGGGCTGAGGGAAGATCCAGCTCGGGGGCTTTGACGTTTCTGGGGAAGTTACCGGAGCACCTCCGAGAAACCCGAGTTTCCGCAAGAGTCACGGTAACGAGGGCGGGGGCCGGAGCTGGGACCCTACCCGTTTCGGGCATTTTATGGGTCCCCCGCCCCGCCTTGTTTTTCCCGTTTCCCGTTACCGGCGCAGCTTCACTGTCCGAGGTGTAACTGGTGACGGAGCCTGCGCCCCCGGGGCAGGGCTGACGGAAAGCCACCGCAAGAAGGGAGCAACTTTGAACGGCGCCCCTCGCGCACCGGCGTTTCAGACCCGGGCGGGCCGGGGCCGGGTGCCGTAACCGCCTGGCCGTCGCCGGGGG
>NW_010972676.1:9756392-9815523 GCF_000737465.1 Haliaeetus leucocephalus
CCGGGAGCCGCGGTCCGGCGGGCGCCCGGCGGCAGCTGGTCTATGTCTTCACCACCTGGCGCTCGGGGTCGTCCTTCTTCGGGGAGCTCTTCAACCAGAACCCCGAGGTCTTCTTCCTCTACGAGCCGGTGTGGCACGTCTGGCAGAAGCTGTACCCTGGGGACGCCGTCTCGCTGCAAGGGGCGGCCCGCGACATGCTGAGCTCCCTGTACCGCTGCGACCTCTCCGTCTTCCAGCTCTACAGCACGGCGGGCGCTGGCAAGAACCTCACCACGCTGGGCATCTTCGGGGCGGCCACCAACAAGGTCATCTGCTCCTCGCCCCTCTGCCCGGCCTACCGCAAGGAGGTGGTGGGCATGGTGGATGACCGGGTGTGCAAGAAGTGTCCCCCGCAGCGCCTCAGCCGCTTCCAGGAGGAATGCCACAAGTATCGCACGCTGGTCATCAAGGGCGTCCGCGTCTTCGACCTGGCCGTCCTCGCCCCGCTCATGCGGGACCCGACCCTGGACCTCAAAGTCATCCACCTGGTGCGGGACCCCCGGGCCGTCGCCAGCTCCCGCATCAAGTCCCGGCACGGCCTTATCCGGGAGAGCCTGCAGGTGGTGAGGAGCCGGGACCCCCGCATCCACCGCATGCCCTTCCTTGATGCTGGCCACAAGCTGGGTGGAAAGAAGGAGGGGGGGGGCGGCTCGGACTACCATGCCCTGGGTGCCATGGAGGTCATCTGCAGCAGCATGGCCAAGACCCTGCAGACTGCTCTGCACCCCCCTGACTGGCTCCAGGGCAACTACATGGCTGTGCGCTACGAGGACCTGGTGGTCGAGCCCATCAAGACCCTGCGGCAGGTGTACGGCTTCGTCAACCTGGCGGTCAGCCCAGAGATGGAGAAGTTCGCCCTCAACATGACCAGTGGCCCCGGCTACTCCTCCAAGCCCTTCGTGGTGTCGGCCAGGAATGCCACCCAGGCGCTGAGCGCCTGGAGGACTGCGCTCAGCTACCAGCAGATCAAGCAGGTCGAGGAGTACTGCCACCAGCCCATGGCCCTGCTGGGCTACGAGAGGGTCGGCAGCCCCGAAGAGGTGAAGGACCTCAGCAGAACGTTGCTCAGGAAGCCGACCGCTCTTGGGGGCAGCTAAGCCCTGCCAGGGAGAGAGGAGCCGCTCCGGCTGGCTTGAGTGAGGGAGGGAGCTGGGAAAAGCAACCTGGTTTCCGATTTCCTCCCAAGACTGCTGAAGGGTAACATACAGTAATGTGATGATTTCTTTCTTTCTTTCTTTTTTTTTTTTTTCTCATCCCCCTCCCCGCCCCTGCCTTGCATTGGGTTAGATGCGATTAAAAAAATAAAATAAAGTGGAACTGCAAATATGTGTAAAGCCCCTTTCCCGTTCTCTAAAATGCCAGGCAGTGATTCTGTACCAAAATCTTGCTTATGGAGTTCTTGTGGGTTTGAAGATGGTAACAAAAACTCTTGCACAATTCCTAACACATCTTTATTTCCCTTGGTGCGGAGGGGATGCCCTTGGAAAGCATAACACTGAAAATCAGACTTTTGTATGAAAGCAAATGTTCAGACATGATAGTAATAAAAAAAACCCAATAAATGATATTCATTTTTATAATTACCTCAATTGTTTGGGAATTACAGCGTTGCGTATGTTCAGCTGGAGGGGATGCTTGCTTAAAATAGCAATGTGGACTTTTTAAAGGGTATGGGTGGAGGGCTGGAGTGCAACGTTTGACGTGTTCAAAGATGAGCTGCTCTTGCAGAAACAAGTACAGATCTCACAAATGTGGTGCAGGTTTTATGGCTATGTCAAACAGGTTTCTATTTAACTATTGTCTTTTTGTTGTATTTAAAAAGTCTTTCAAGTGCCACTGTATTAGTGTCCTGAGAGTTCTAAAACGTTTGCCATCATAGCAGTATTTATTTTTGTCTTGACATGTATGTCCAGGAGTCACTGTCAAATAGAAGCGGATCGGCAGCGTGACAAGAAGTGCAGGATTTAAAAAGACATGTATCATACTGGAAACATTAGCATGTGTGAAAACAAAAATAAAATTATATATATTATATATATTCTATAGTGCTAACAATACATAAGATATGTAACGTATTTCTTGAACGGTGATTGGTAACAGGCATAACAGGGAAGCATAGAAAATTGGATAAAATGATTTATTTTTCCCCTTTGTATAAATGTCTGAGGGTATATTTATGTACAAGGAGGGAGGAAACGTGCAGCTGTGTGTTCATAGCTATAATGGAGCTTTTACAGAGTAAACCTAGCGTTTGACTTCAGAGCGCTGGTTAGATACTCGTTTCTTGTGAATTGTCATTGCTCTACGGTGGAGCCAGATGGTGGTCTGGCTCTTTCTGGGAGCTTTGCCTGGAGACTCTGTCCCATCGTTAAAACTTGAGGAGAAAAAAAAATAAAAAAAGAGATTTTACCGCTTCTGCTTTTATAATTTCCTGAAAAAGTCCTGGTTTATTAAAGGTTAAGTGGTGTGTTGCATATGAGAAGTGCAGACACCTCAAGCAGTTTTTAATCTTGGCAGTGTTCTCTGATGCTCTTTGCAGGCTCATTTTGGAACTTGAGTTTTTAAACAAAAGTGGTTTTGCCAAACTTCTCTTTGGAGACTATAGACTTTTCTACAGGAAGTACATTTTACATTGCCTATTTGGGTGTTGTGCCTTCAGAAAATGTGAAGAGTATGAATAGGAAAAAGGAAATTGATTTGTGAAAATAAATTGATATAAACAGGATGCTGGTAAGTGTGTGTGTGGGTATGTGTGAAATTTTAGTGATGTGTAATATGTCTATTTGTTGTATTAGTACTTTAAGTTAAACAGGTGATAACCGGCTACTAAGCGATTTGAGTTTTTGATGAAATTTTGGCATTAGATGTTGAACTTTGAAAAGGAAACATTTAATAAACTAGTTAAAAGATTATTGCATAAGGTTGCCTATGCACTTGCTGGATGACTGCATTACACATGTCCATTCCCTCAGTTCATCTTCACCATCAGTGCAAATAACACAAATAATATCTATCAATGGGAGATTTTATAATTGGCCTATTAGGATGTATTCCCAAATTCCAGATAGCAGTGCTAAAAATGGGAGGGATAGTTAATTTGGTATTGAAAATACAGATTAAGGTCCTTCTGTTGTTGTGGAAGGAGGTGGTTTGTGTTATCGCTGTGCATATCCTGATGCGGTGCTGAGTGGATTTGGGACGTCTGGGTTTGGGCTGTACCCTGTGGGTTTTTTTCTTTTTTTTTTTTTCAGTCAGTGTGTCCTGAGGCAGTGCTTGCAAATCTGGTCTGCTTACAGAGCATGTTGCTTGCTTTCTAGCCATCCACTGCTTCATCAAGGACCTCTGCTACCCACCGCACAGCCCTGTCTGTCTGCCTCGTAACGGCTGCGCGTGGTGTATGCCAGCTCTGCTGTCGGCCGGGCGAGCGCCCGGGGAGCTGCAGAGCTTCTGCAGAGCGCTGTGCCGCCCGCGGGGAAGCGAGCTCAGCTTCCCCTCCGGGCTGGGACACTGGGCCATGATTTAGGCTCCCGCTGTCTCAAGTGTAAAACTTCGCTGCGGTTTCCAAATGGGGCTTTCTCATGACAGTGTGTTGAGAGCATAAGCTCTTTTGATTTTGGGGGCTGAAGCACGGTCGTTTATGTGTGCAAAATTCCGTGGTCTCTTCCGGGAAAGTTTTCTGGGTGACTAAAGTGAACAGGAATTAATTGCCTCTGGGAGTGTGAAATAGATGAGCCCAACAGACTTGGCTTCCAAAAACCTCCTTTGGATTCTAATTATATTAAAAAGGTCATCCTGTCGTTCTGAGAGAGCACTCACTGGTCTTCTAACAATGGTGCATTGCAAGCATCTGCTTCACTTCACTGATATGAACGGTGTGCCAGTAGAGTTACAGCATCTGAATCTGGTCCATAATTTGAGCTCCACCTACCACAATGCAGCAAGGAATTACCCAACATACTGTACAGTTGTACCTGGGCATGTTTTGGTGAACAGAAGAAGTAATGCAAAGCTCATTTTGTGAAAATAAAGGGCTGCAATTTTGTTCAGGTAAAGCTTCAGGAGAAGCGAATGGGACTCTGCTTGTGTAAAATGCAGGTGGGCTAAGCCCTATGTTTAATGCTGCTCCATTAATAAGTATGTGAACAACTGGCAGTTAAAAGAGGCCATTTTTAGTCCTTTTTTATATGCAGAAAAGAGGATTAGAGGAATAAAAAAAAGCCAAACATAGTTGAAAAAAAAAAGTTTTAAATGTGGAAAATTATAGAGAAAAATAGGGTATCAGAAAGATTATGAACACGGTTAGGAAAGACCTCTGCCTGTCGTGAGAAGGGACATCTAGCTGAGGTTGGAATACTTGAAGTAAGCACTCATACGCTTAAAAATAGTGCCTGGGTTTGCTTTCTGTCTGATTTAATAATTACAGTGTGCTTCTTCAACTGGAGCTAATGCCTGTATTAGTGAAGAATCAATAGCATACACAAGATACAGGGTGCACTAAGTTGCACTGAACTGGGAGGGAGACTGTTTTGAAGACTTGGCACGTCGTTTCAATGGAACAGGAAGGCCAGTGCACAACTACGTGGTGGTTTCTGCTGTGAACAAAACCAGAAAATTGTGCAACTTGTAAATGGTAATGATCACTCAGTGCATGAAAACACAGGAAAACCTTCTGTCTTCCACTGAATCAAAACACAAGACGTGTAAAAGTGTGCAAGTTGCTGCAGCTGACCTAAATGGTGATAATGAAAAAATGGTTAGATAAAGTATCTTTCAGTCTTTCTAACAAAAGGAGGAAGTTCTTCATTTTTCCGATCACTTTGTAATCTGTCAGGTGTTAAGCTCCATGCTCTGACTGGGAAGAGGAACATAACTGACTCAATTTAAAACCACAAACCTTGCTTTTCAGTTAAGATTTGAACTTGGATCTCTAGAGATGAAACACTGGTGGTTATAATCAATTCTGAAATGAGTGTTTTTCATCCTGTAGGCCATGAGAAGAGTGGGATTATTCTTTATTTCCCCCTTCTTTTCTAATTGCTGTGGTGTGTTTTCAGTGTCCTTGAAAGTGAAGGGTGTTTAACATGAGCTTTTGCACACTGCAAAGGGTGGTCTTACAGTCTGTGTTTCAGTTTTGCTCCTGTGCACCCCTTAAAGTGCAGGCATGGGTCTCTTTGGAGTGGTGAATTCCAATTGTGTTGAATCGTGTGGGGCTGCTTGATATGAACAAACTGAATGGTGGGCAAATGCTCCTTGTGTTACTTAATCAAATGGATCAAAAATGTTCTTATTCTAGTGCCATTTCAATTAAGGGTGTTGTACCTGGGTAAATATGACTCTGCTGGAATTATGCATATAAATAAGGCAAGCAGATTTACTTTGGAGCCTGTAAGTGAGCGTGAGACTGCTTGCCATTGATGTATCCAACTTTGATGGCCAGTGCTTTCTGCTAGTTACCCTGGCAGTCATTGGATGTGGTTTACATTTTGTATCAGAGCTCCTGAGCAAGATCTTATGAAAATGTGCACATGTTCTAAAATAAAAAAAAACATGGAATAACATTTCAGCAATATTCATTATGTTGCACACATTTAAAGTAAAAAATAAGTTTATGTGTTTTGTTTGGATTCACTGCTATCAAATCAGTTCTGTTAATTTGTTTAAATAAGAGCTCTTGGCTGTCATGACATCCATGATTCTTCACATAAGTTACCAATTCTGCAAAGACAATGCATAGACTCTGTACAATACAGACTGTTTTAACTTAGAATGTTGGAAAATTGCCTTGTATTTCTTTTTCTTTGGGGCTTGGGCTTCCCTGCATCATCAGATCGTGAAAGGATCACAAGAATGGGCCTGTGTTATTGAGTGTTTAGTGTTTGGATCAATGCAAACCCAACGAGAATCAGTGTGAAACATAAGGTGTCCTGTCTTCCCTTGATGCATGAAGAGCCAATGTTCCTCAGACACATCAATACCATGAAAGCTATGAAAAGAAATAAATCATAATATAAATGGCCTTGCAAATGGGAGAACTAGAATTAAAGAATCATCTGCTTCTGCAGTGAAACACAAAGCTGTAAAATGCATGTAAAAATATATGGCGTATTCCTTCGCAGAAGAAAATTCTGTATGTAAGGGACCCATTTACACCCACTGATGTGGGTGAGATCACTGGTGTCCACTTCAGTGTCTGATACAGGAATATGCTTGTTATGAACAGGGTGGTGAGAAGGGAATTGAGGTCGAGCAGTAGGTTACCATCTCTTTGTTCCTATCAGAGAAGTTGGTGAGTAGCCAGGACAGCCTGTGGGTCTTTCAGTATGAGGTACCACAAACTTGTGTCTGGATATAATGGCATTATTCTGATGGGGTTTGAATGAAAATAGGACTTTCCCGCTGAAAAACAAGATGAAAATCGGATTGGAGGAACTCCTCAAATGAAAAATTATTAACAAAGCAATCTGAGCAAGGAAGGCTGATAGAAGCTGCTGAGGAACCTGTTTCTAACAGCATTAGTGGAAGCTGAAGTTGCTAACTGGAAGGGGTCCTGCAGGTACAATTTTAAGGACTCTGAAGATGCTAGTAAGCTTTAAGTGGGATTTTCAAGAATACCTCCACATGTCATTTTCATTGGAATGGGACTATTATGTAGGAGTCAGTGGGGTCATATTTCAGGGTGCCTCCTAAAATCATGGTCTCATCAATTCATATTGGGAGGGCCCTCAGGAGGTTTCTGCTCCAACCTCCTGCTCAAAACAAGGCCAGCTTACGAGATAAAACTAGGTTCTCCAGGCCTTATCCTAGTGGGTCTTGGAAACCTTCAAGGACAAAGACTGCACAATCTCCCTCAGCAACCTGTTGCAGTGCTTGACGGTCCTTGTGGTAAATCATGATGCTTCAGCAAAACTGGCCCCAAATCACTGATTATGTTACATAAATTTCTTGTCCCTTAATTTTGTGGTCTGCCTAGGACTACTGATGTGGGTCATGTCCTCACTTCCCCTGCAATAGATGTTGGCTGCAGCTCACTGTTGCGAATGGTCAGCAACAAAATGGTTAATAAGTAGTGATCTCAGTGGAAAAATGTGAGTTCACAATTAGAATGCTGCATCCAGCAATATCCCTTGTTTTACCCAGGAGTGATAAAGAGGAGAGTAGAGGGAAGAGAAATTCACTTAGAAGAAAGGAAAGGAATACGAAGTGGTGTCTATCAGAATTTGCTTTTCTCTGCTATAAGAAGAAATAAATAATGTTAAGGAAAATGGAAAGAAACAGATGATACCATGCAGCAAGGTGAGGAGAGGATGAATAAAGGCATTTGCATGTTAAAAACAGAGAGGATAGAAACCTGAAGGATATAAGATAAAATGCACTGATGCTGTGTGCTGTAACTATTTGCAATTAATTGTGATATGCAGAAGGAATTCCTCACTACCAACACAGTCTTAGATTCACTGGTTTTGCTTATAATTTCAAGATGAATTTCAAACAGGAATAGTTTTTGTAATTATTTTGGTTACTTTTGGTGTTCCGATTTGTTTTGGGTATAGATAGAATAGCCAACCTTTTGTCTAAATACTCCTTTCTTCAGACCTCTATGCATAAATTCCTAACAAGTCCCCTACTCTGCTAAATTCTTGGCACCTTCTTATTTTCCATCTGCCAGATGGTTCCTTCTCCCACCAGTCAGGATTATCAGTAATTATCTGTTTCAAGCCATGTGTGTGTCTCATAACAGTTTATCATGGGAGACATAAAATGGAAAAGGGACATATTTAGTGTTTATGTAACTTCCACAATCACTTCTGGCAGCTTTCAGTATTGGCTTATTTGCCACTGGTGGTTCTTATGGATGCTTGCTATACCAGCCTGGGACCAGCCCTTCAGATCTTACATTATTTGATCCATTTACTAAAATCAGGCACCTTACACGCTCAGTAAGTAGGTGTTTTTAGGTGTACTAACTTAGTTGGTCGAGTGGTGACCTGTTTTGTTCTTCAGGACACCCTTATATCTGCTTGCCCTCTCTTCTCCCAAGTAACAAGCAATAGGACAAGAGGAAATGGTCTCAAGTTGCCCCAGGTGAGGTTTAGGTTGGATATTAGGAAAAATTTCTTCACCAAAATGGTTATCAAGCATTGGAACAGGCTGCCCAGGGAAGTGGTTGAGTCATCATCCCTGGAGGTATTTAAAAGACATGTAGATGTGGCACTTAGGGACATGGTTTAGTGGGACTTGGCAGTGTTAGGTTTATAGTTGGACTCGATGATCTTAAAGGTCTTTTCCAACCTCAAAGATTCTATGACATCAGACCCTGCCAATGCCATACTGGGGTGGTTGGAGACATCCAGGGTCTTTCAACCCATAAAGCAATGAAAAAGCTCTGATCGCCAGAGCAAAGCTTGGGGTTGAAGCACGCGTTACATACCTCCATGGCGTTAACGTGCTTTTCAGCTGCTTTGCTGGCTATAGCTCCAGTTCCAGCTCAAAGCATCAGAGCTGGCAGTGGTAAAAGATATCTGTTTCAAAGAGGTTTTGGTACAATGGTAAAGAGTAAGTGGTGGTAAACACTTATTTGTGCTTTTCTGCTCCACTATGGGAATGAGCACAAAGCAGCCAGTGCTTAACATCTGGTCCCTAATTGCACGTTCTTTCATGCTGAGCAGAGGTAAAAATATACAGTATAAAAGTGTAATGTTGTGGCTACTACCCAGAGGATACGTGCTGTGTTGTTTTAACCCAGGAGACGTCACCACAGGGCACCACTCACACACCCATGAGCCCTCTCCATTTTATTTTGCTTTAAATAGAAAATGTTGTATCTGATAGCACACCAGAGACGTAACCACTGACTTTTGAGAGGCAGTGTACTGCAGGTGCTAATTAGGAATGCTGACACCTAATGTAGAAAAGGGACACCTGAACATATTTGAGGGGATGTGCTGCTAAACCCTTTCACCTCCCAGACAGGTAACAGTTTCTTGGGAATACAGGATAAAAGCAGAAGTCTTCCCTGCCCTCCCGGGTTGCACGGGGCTGAGCTACCAATGCCCCTGTCCCCACCCCCTTTATTTCTATCTGTATTTGTACCTGTGTCGTGCCGGGTGCGGGCAGATGCCTGCCCAGCCCAGCCGTCTCTCAGGTGCCCGTTGTTTTGGGCCGGCCGTGTGCAATCAGCCTCACAGGCAGCAGCTGGCTGAGGCGGGGGCAGGCAGCGGTGGGTGCTGGGGCAAAGGAGGTCTCCTGAGGGCAGGCTTCAGGGACGATAAATGCAGGACAGGTGCCCTTCCTCCTAGTAGGAGGGGAGTGGTTCTGTGGGTTTGCCTGAGGTAACTCTGAGGGGAAGGACTGTTGCTAGGCCTTAGGTGTGTATGGCTGCTTTGTTGTATTCCCCAGAACTGCTTCATGTCTGCGGGAAGGAGGCTGGGCAAAAGTGCTTTTTGGTCTTGAGGCCTTGCTGTGCCCTGACTAATGGAGGGAGGTGGTGGGGCCACCGTGCTAGGACACTATGTAAAAGGTGCACTTCAGGATAAAGAGTCAGCAAAGCACATTGAAGAGCGTTGACTCGGACTGAGGATGCTCCTGAGTGCAGCGAAGTAAGAAACGAGAGTCAGGAGTGATGCAGGTGGCTGTGCGCCATGCAGGAGAGGCAGCTGGATGAGGAGCACCTCGTGAGGCACCTTGGGACTGATGAAGGTGAGCTGTTGCGGGGTGGCTGTGCTGTTGTGGTGGGGAGGATGAGCAGAGGGTGGGGGTGGCCGCAGTGCTGGGACACTGCTTTGGTGAGGTTTGTGGGTAAAGGTGGGGTGTGTTCAGGAGCGCCATCTGCTAAACTGTGCTGAGGAGATGAGCACCAGTGGTCTGCTTGTCCTGGTGGCAACAGGGCTCTGGGAACGTTGTTTCGGGCTGGTAATGGGAGGGACTGTAGCTTGAAGAAAACTCATCTGAGGTGGTGTTAAAGATGAGTTAATATGGCACAAACCCCATGCTTTAGTCATGTGAGCTCTGAAGGGGGGATGAGATGTGCGGGGAAGGGCTTTGCCCACTGGGAGTCCAGGGCAGTTGAATGGTGCTCGGTCAGGCTGTGGCTGTTGGTGATGCTGTGGGGGGGGAGCTGGCAGTCTGGTGGTGGGAGGCCGCTGGCAGGTGGCTGAGTGGTTGCTGCTGCTGGGGAGCCCCAAGTGTATTTTGGGGAACAGCTTGGAGCATGTGAAAGGCCCCTGTGATGGCTGTGGGCTGTTGACTGTGGCCGAATGGCAGGAGGATGTTTGTCTGGGGTGTCGCGGTGTGGGGTTCACACACTGTGGGCGCTCCACTGCTGTGCGAGCATTGGCTCCTGTCTGTGCCGTGGCACGCTGGCACACCGCTGCAGGCTCCATGGTACCGCCATGTCCTGCCTGGTACCATGACTATGCCCTCCTGCTGCCCTCTGGACACCTGAGTACTCCTGCTTATGCCCATCTCTTCAGGGATGTGCGACAGCTCAAGTAAATCTTCTACAGGTAAGGAGAGGTTTTGGAGTTGGTTGTTTCTCGCATGCGTATGTACTGACCGACAGAAAAATCTCTATGCGTTTCTTTGCTATTTTTAAGTCTTGTTGGGGCTCAATGTGGAGTCTTTTAGAGTATCTAGTGGCAGTCCTGTCCCATGCCTGGGGTAGCAGATGAATTGCAGAAAGTATCTGTGTCTCTTCATTCCTCTTCTCCCTGACGGCCATGTGCCCTGACCTCTCATACCTCTTGCACAGGTGAGCTCTCGTCTCCTCACTTCTGTCTCATTCAGAACCTGTAGGTGATCGGGCTCCCTGTTGCTTAATTAGTCATTTCATAGAGAAAAGCACTTGCCCAAATAACTCATTGAGTGGTAACCAGCTGTTTATCTTTGTCATTTCTATCTGAAAGAAGAATTATTTTGAGGTTTAACACTTCACAATTGCTGGCTTTCACTGTGGCAGAGCCCATAAACTATACTTAGAAGGATTCCTTTAATCATATCAAGAAATCAATGGACTCTTTCCTCGCTGCAGGCTTCACACCTTGGTACAGTGTCTAGTAATGGCTCCTCATTTTCTCTTATGAGTCTCTACATAGGAGAAGTGGAGAAAATGCATGTGTGTGGACTCATAGCTGAAGTCCTGTTGACTGCTCTGGCCACCATGAATGTGTGTCCCTGTAATCTGTAATTCCTGGCTGAAACAATAAATTAGGCTTAAATTGTTCTCACATGTAAACCTTGGATTTTCTTGGCTTAAGTGTACAGGCAACACAGGTAACAGCCTTCTGGGTAGCTGGTGAATTTATCCCTGTGGGAAGGTGAAAAGGAAAAAATGAAAAATCTAAACATAATTTTAGAGAAAGAGGAGCTAATTGCACAGACAGATGATGGATTTAAAATGGTTTGTGTTTAAAAAAAAAAATCCCTCAATTATAGAACAAAAGTACTAAATAAATAGTCAAGACAATTATCTTGAGTGTTCCCAGGAGCTCTTCTGCATTAGGTTACTGAACCTAAATCAAGATGCCCACTCTTCTTATTTCTTCTCTAACTCATTTGTGAAGGGCTCCTTAATGCTGTCATTGGAGGCTGTTACTGCCTGGGCCTGGGCATTCTGCTTTCCATCTTATGCAGGTGGGCTCAGAGAGAAATGGGGTATCCCGTGATATCCAGATGGTGAATAAGCTCCCTGTACCCATGCTGGCTATGAGAGAGTGCACCAGTGTCCTGTGGCACAAGGCTGTGCCGGGTGCTCTGGGAATCGATGAACAAGTGGGGCAGTGAGGAGATGATAACATGTCTGACAGAATAGACCATGCTATTGTCTAAAAAGTTATTTTGACATACGGTTATTCTGACATGAATGTTAAATACCTCATTATACAAAGCTATTACTGTTTCTAACTCAGCTCTCTGGTACTTCAGTGAAAGCAGTGTATGCTTTGCATCTATTGGACTGTAGTAGTGACAAAAATGCAGCACGCTGGCATCCTTAGGGGTGTGCAGAACACTTTATTTTCCAGGCCACTGGATACATCACTGATGCATTTCTACTTCCCTCCATTGTCCATGTACTTAGCCATAAAAATCTTGTTAACTCTTTTAGTGGTGGTGTGACCTGGGAGAAGCACCTCAGGGCTTGTGTGTGACATCTCTTCTTAACCTGAATGAAGCTTCTCTGCAGAGAGAGGTCGTGGTGAGGGTAGAAGAGCTCATGTTGCTCCTAGACAGCCCTGAGGGTTTGTGACAACCCCAGGTGGTGGCAGGTAGGACCTAGAGCAGCCATGAGCAGCCTGCAGGGCATCGTGCATGGTAGGGGGCCTGTGTCCAACAGCTCTTGATTTCTGTCCCACTGCCCTGAGAATGACCAAGGGTTTTGAGCCAACAGCTGTGAGACAGAAGCCTTAAAAATACAGTGAATCAGTTAAGAACATATTTTATAAGGTCTTTGGAAATGGTCCAGCTATGTTTCTAAGTGTATATACATTTGCATTCCAACTCTCTGGGCCTGGCCTATGTAATAAACATATACAGGGACAGGTGTGCTGTGGTAGAAGAGGTTGTTCAGTGGCTGGAGAGGCAGGAGGCAGTTAGGCACAGGGGGCAGTTTAGCTCATTGATTTTAACATACTCTTAATTTAAAATCTATACTTAGGAAAAAAATGTTATTGCGTTAAGATTAGAATATAGTCTTAACTCATGGACATTTAATTCTCACATAACCCCCTCTTAAGTAAAAAGAGTAACTGTAGTTAAGGTAATTTAGAAAGGAGGAAGCCTTTTCTATGCTGATGTAAGGCATTAGGGAACAAGTGGTGCATGGGCCGGCCACACAAAAGATGTGGTGTTTGAGGAATGGAAATGAAGATCACTTTCATCTATGTACATAATGGCAAGACCTTATCAGGCAGCAGAATCAAAATAAATTTCTGAAGGCTGGGACTCAGAGCTGAGGTATGGGTAGGACTGAGTTTGGATTTACAACAGAGGCTAGGTAAAGAGGTGGCAAATATGCTTTTTTGTATAGATGTTCCTTCTTGTTTTAATGAAGCATATTGCATAGTAACAACATTTCCTCTCTCCTGTTAAGCTGAGCAGTCTTTGAAGTATATACTCGCCCTCCCTACAGTGGAATTGAAATCCCTAATAATTGCTTTCAGATGTATTTGAATTCTAATGTAGCCTTGCCTTCCTTCTTGGGTTTGGCTTTCTTCAGAGTTATTGGCACTTCATCTTGCCCTAGATACCCCTGTAAGTTGCATGCTTTGCTCTGCAGCTTAGTATAGAGCAGTATGTGCCCCAGTGCTTGCACCAGTCTGGAACTGTGCCATATCCTAGCAACATCTCTGGTGGGCAATTGTTTCACAGTCTCTCATGTAGAGTTTCACTGCAATCTGTGCTCATGCAGTGAGGGTAGTGTTTATAAATTTCCCCATAATGGAGCTTTTGGGTCAGAGGAACACTTATGGTCCTAGCATAAATGCAGTATGAGGTCATGCACTGAAACTAAGCTGCTTTACATGAAAGTAAGGAGAGATTTTTGCCCTGTATTTCCAGCAATATTTTAATTATTTTTCTCTTTATAAAAGCAGTTGGTTTCCTGCATGCTCTTATTATGTCTAAGGCATTGAGGCAATTGGTGTTGCTGATCTGGGACTCTTGCTTTCTTATCTGTTGCTTCATCATGATTTCACTGTAGTGATAGAAAGTCAATTTTTGTCAGAAAGTCAATACAGTGAATCTGGGAAGAGCTACAACTGCTTGGGAGTGGATGCATCAAGCTAAACAGTTGGTCTATCAAGTTCACTTGCAATATTTGTTTCAGTAATGGATTGTAGTCTGTGATCCAGTTAAGTGATGGCCTCACCAGTCACCTCAGTACTAGCTCAGGCTGGGTCTGGTAGTTAGTGCTAGAAAAATCTCTTCTGACTGCTGAGAAAATACTTGTGCTAGAGTCCCTGAAGGAAAAGCAGGAAGTCAGGCTTCAGACAGGAGATGCAGCCCAGTCCTTATTCCCTCCATACCCTTCTGACTGTTCATATGCCTGATACGCGGGTGGGGTTGGCTTTTGGTATCAGAATATGCTTACTGAAGTGCTACCCTGAGGGTAGTGTGACCTGAGGGGTCATGTCTCTTCACTCTTTTTTCACTGTTAAAAACTTGAAAAGAGCCTTTAATATGCAGATTGATTGAATGAAATGAGTAAAAAGGGTACTTACATTATCACCATGAATCAGTATTAGGATTTGATTGTGTATTATGTTTTTAAATATATTCAGCACACAATGCCTTGCATTTCAGTGTATGAAATGATAGGCAGGGCATCAGCTGTAATGGGCCATGAACTGACTCATTTGACAATGCATCTGATTTTTACTGAGTGCATCTATTTCAATGGCAAGTTTAGTTCTTCTGATGGGAAGCAGAAATGTTCAGTAGGTAATATAACAAAATCAGCTGGCTACTTGATGGGGCTGAGAAAAGAATGGCTGCCTTAGTTCAGTGAAGGATGAATATTTCTAAACAAAGCTCATCAGATTCATAATGATGCTAAATCCAAGACTAGCTAGCTAGCTGGGAATTTTTTTCTGAAAAGCATTACTGGGTATTCTAGAAAACTCCTGATGTGCTGGCTCTGAACGTATGGCTCTGATATGGTACCTTGGTTTAGTACAAAGGTGATGATCAAATGTGTTAGTGGAGTATGTTTAAAAGAATAAATTAAGCTAATTTAAAAAGCTCTTAGGATTAACATGTTTCCACAGGAAAACCTCTGTTCTCTGGGATCACAGTTTTTCACAGATACTGTCCCAAAGGTAAAGTTCTTCAACAGGAGGCTCTTGAAGTTATAATTTTAGAATAGTGAATGTTGAAGAGGATAGATACCTATTAATAGGCTATATTATGATACCTTAATTGGTTTCCTCTCCTTTTAAAATCATGTAACTTGAATCTGGTCATATGCAAATCTTTAAATCAAGAATTTTCCTATGGATAATGAAGTTCAAATATTGTGTAATCATTACCCTTCTTAGAGAAGCAGTGGCTTATGGACTCTGTGGCTTAGAGCTTTCTAGCATGAACACTTTCTAAAAAGGGTAGTACTTCTTCCAAATTGTTTTGAATTTGCAGGGTTCAAAGTGGCAGTGTGATAGTGCTACACCCCTCAGATCCAGTGTTATAGATAGCTAAGGTTATTTGGGTTGTTTTAGAAGAGAATAAGGGAAAGGAGAAGTGAGATTATGGAACACAACTGTGGGATAAAGCTGTTTCTGGCTGACTGTGAGGTACTAAACATCTATGGCAGACTAATGAACAATGCAAGACCAAGTTTCTGTGAAATCAAATGATCTTTAGTGTGTCTTGAGTGCCAGCTACAGGAACACATGTCGTCTTCTAAGAATCGGCAACCATCTGCTCAGTTCATGTTCTTTGGGTGACACACTGCCCCCAACAATAGCATTTGGTGATGGAGAGCAAAGGAGTTACATAGTCAAATATGTAGATCAGCTTCAAAAGAGGGAAGCCCAGTATAGTTTTATGCTAGTGCTTTGCAGACAACTGTGTCTGTGCGTAATGTACCCTCATCAGTATGTGGGGCATATGTTGTGTTTCTGGATGCTGAACCAGCAACACAGTTGTCTGTCCATCTCTTTAAATCTTCCATGATTATAACTCTCATTATAATCACTCATTGGTGTAAATGAGAGGGAGGGTGTAATAAACTTGCATAATTTGTTTTCTACTTATCATCAAGTTGTCCCAATTGTAAATAACATGAATTAAATCATGTCGGTAATCTAGTCAATGTACACTAAATCAAATCTAACATATGTTTCAGAATTAGGCTACAGATCAAGTCAGAATGCATTATTTAGGTAGTTTATAACACGCATACTGAACATCACAATTCTTTTGCTTACTGAAAAACATGAAAAACAATGTTAATTTTGGGTTCAATATATAATTTTAAATTTTGTATGTTTTCTGTTTTCTAAATCTAGTAGTACAGATAGCAGTATTTCAGGTGAACCAGTTTTTATTTTTGTCCCTAGATTTAATCTTTATCCTGTTTATTTGCTTTAAGATTTGATTCTGCTGCTTTTTGTACCACAAGATTTTGGGCCAAAGTCACCTAAACTTCAGTAACTGTTTTCTTCCTTTGTAAAACCCAATGACCTAGGACTTCTTTATACACTCTTGGGATTGTTGAATAAAAGAGTCTGTATGTATTTTTGCAAATGTAGTCACTGTTACTCATGCCATATATATTTGTGGATGAAAAGCAATGTGAATAATAATAATTTAAGCGATACCTGTCATTCCAACAGTATCTGAACCTATCAAGGTATCTCACAGGGACAACACCAGTCTTTTTGCAGAACTTAAGAAATTGCCAATTTCCTTGACTAGAAAGATTGTTGTCCTGGTTTCAGCTGGGATAGAGTTAACTGTTCCTAGTAGCTGGTACAGTGCTATGTTTTGAGTTCAGTATGTGAAGAATGTTGATAACACTGATGTTTTCAGTTGTTGCTCAGTAGTGTTTAGACTATAGTCAAGGATTTTTCAGCTTCTCATGCCCAGCCGGGGCACCTGACCCAAACTGGCCAACAGTGTATTCCATACCATGTGACGTCCCATCTAGTTTAGGAACTGGGAACGGGGGGGGGAAATAGCCGCTCGGGGACTGGCTGGGTGTCGGTCGGCGGGTGGTGAGCAATTGCCCTGCGCATCATTTGTACATTCCAATCCTTTTATTACTACTGTTGTCATTTTATTAGTATTATCATTATTAGTTTCTTCTTTTCTGTTCTATTAAACCGTTCTTATCTCAACCCAGGCGTTTTACTTCTTTTCCCGATTTTTTTTTTTCCCCCATCCCACTGGATGGGGGGACTGAGTGAGCGGCTGTGTGGTGCTTAGTTGCTGGCTGGGGTTAAACCACGACAATTGCTTTGAACAACACCTGGATAAACATCTGCTGATGTACTAAATAGGACAATAAATCTTCAGGCAAAGGTTTCATTGATATTTGACTTGCAATGGACTAGGTACTCTGTCAACTACTGTCACAAATTGACTTCTTTGTAATAGGCACATGAGATGCTTAGTGTCTGTTCAGAGCAGATACATAACTAAGTCTCTTTTGCTGAAATACTCTGTTAAATCTGGAGAAGGAAAAGAATTTTGGGGTGGAACTTGTGTCACCAGAAGGCCCAGGTATTTTTAGTTATTGAAATCATTTAGCCATCTCAATTTTTATTGGAAAGGAACAATAATACGTAGGTGTTTGAATAGGACTTTTACTGCTGAATTCTGCTCTTAAAGCTATTGAGTCATAACTACACAACTGGCTTGACTTTTGGAAATGCCCTTTCCAACAATCCATCCCGCAGAAGTAGCGTGCAATGTATGAACTTATGCATTATATAGCAGTAGCTTATTAAATACTGCTTAATCTATGTGTACCTGGCCAAGTTTAAGTCTTTTGGCTGTAATTTCAAAAAAGAGATCTGAAGTCAGGAAATATGGGCTTTCTGATTTTAGATGCTTGGAATTCTAAAAGGTAGAAGAATTTAGTTTTTAGGAGGGAAATGCAAATGAGTGTGTTAGAGTAGAGCTAGAGCAGAAAGCTTTCACAGTGCCTGACATGGGTGCTCTGGAGAGGTAGTGTTCACTGCTTTCCTACAGGAAATAACTCATCTGCAGTATCTTCCAGAATAATCCTTCAGCCCTTTTGTGATGGACTTTATGCAAAGTTCAGTTTCTCATTGCAAAGAGCTACTTGGGGGGGCGGGAGGAAGGGCTTGAGTTTTGGGTTCCATCACTGTAATAAGAAATAAATTGGATGCAAGGAGGATTTGTGTTGGTCGTTATGACTTGGCGCTGTCAGATGATGCTGTGTTGTGACTAATGCCTTTTTCCCACTTTATTGTTACTGAAATCAATGGCAAAACTCCATTTATGTTTAAGAGCACAAGACAAGATCTAGACTAAGTGACAGAAGCAGATGACTAATAGTAATGAAAGCAATCGGGAAAGAACAGCCCTATCAAAGGGCATATTCAGAGTTGATTTAGAGCAGTAAGTGAAGATCATTCAGTGTCTGACTCAAGATAAAGGCAATGGCCATTGAAGGCATATCCACTGTGCACAGAGGGAAAGAGTGTCTTCGTATATTTTAATAGAGGAGAAAAAGTATTTTAATTCCAGATGGTGGTTATGGAAATGATGTTTTAATTGGTAAGCAGGAATATTTCCCTTTGCCCATATTTATTTTTGAGATTAAACTTTTGCTTGTGCAAACAGTGTCCACAAGCTGGTACACAGCAATGGACATCTGTGCTTTTTCAAATCATTAGCACTAGATTAGTAATTTTGGCTGAAATTTTGAGTACTGAGCGCTAGCTTCCAATACCTGATTTCAGTGGATCTGTATTAGGGTTGGGTACTATCCCTTCTCTGGCCAATTTTCATCGACCAATTTTGAGTCTGTCTTTCCCTGCAGCAGCTTTTCTTTTCATGGGAAAGCTCTGCCAGATGTGCCTTCCTCTGGGGTCTCTTGTCCCTGGCAAGGGGCTGCCTGAGACCTGCAGAGCAGCTTGGCAACCTGCGCTCCTGGCTTGCACACTGTGCAGAGGGATTGCCTCGTAGGTTAGAGATGAGCTATTTAAGGACTTGCTCTGAACTTGGCCTCACCTTAATGTAATACCAAACACTACTCTGACCATATGCAGTGGCTGTAGTCTTTTTTTTTCCTTCTGAAAATGTGAACTTGTGGACAAGTGATTGGTGTAGCCATGAAGCTGGGCTGCAAGTGTGGAGGAAAATAAAGCTGGGATGTGAGCAAGTTAACTATTTACCATCAGCCTTTGGTTGTGTCTCACTTAGGATCTAAGGCAAGTAGGAAGTTCAAGCTGCTGCCTTCCTTGGTGTGACGCTACTGTGTTCAAGGAGTATAGGAAGATACTGTAAGTGTGGGACTGTTGGGTAACCTGATTAGTGTCTCTAACTAGCATGGAGAGTCATGTCTTCTGCTTGATTTATAGGGATGAATGGTCAGAATCCAAACTGCTCTTCTGTGACAGTGTTGTGCAGAAGGAGTTCAAATTTTCTGAATCGCTACTTTTAGCTTGGTTGGCCAAATGCATCCAATGGCTAAATTAGAAGTGATGCCAGGATCCCTGATATGATTCCCAGTATTTATATCTGTCCAGTTTGTGAGCTGCCTGGGCACTGCTCTCTGCAGCACTGAATCAGCAAGAAAGTTACATTAAGAGTTGTATGAAGAAAATGAAGTTGTAGAGTGGACAGTTGAAGAGGAAACTTGTGCTTAAACATCAAAGCAGTGAAGAGACTGACATTAGAAAGCTAGAGATGTCAGCAGATGTTGAGGTAAATCTGCAACCCAGCTTACCACTAGCACAGATCTTGGATTTGTTTATTTAAAAACAGTGGTTTTAAACTCTATCTGTGGATCTGAACATGTTTTCCAGTGGAGATATGGACCTCTGACCAGTAGATTTATTGGTACTGACTATGTCTAAAAAGCATGACCTTAGTTTCTTTTGTTGGAGTCCTTAGAAGCAGTCTCTGGACCTCGAGGGTTCTCTGCTTAGTATTAGTGAATTACTCTAAATTAGGAGAATCGCTGACTTGCAAGAGAACTTGGTAGAAATAGGCAGAGAGATGTAAACTTAATTTCTGGCTGCTGGTTCATTTGATCTGCTTTTAACCTAGATTATGTCACAAATCTTGTGATCATCAATCACATGGCCAGCAGACAGGGATGTGCACCTCAGAGGTGTGGGTGTAGGGAAGAAGGACTGAGTGCCCAGCAGGCAGAGGCAGGGGTGGCAACCTATCAAGCAGGCTTGATGCTGAAACCCTGAATACTGTAAAATGAGATGTTAAGGTGCCCCACATGTTTAAATGTGGGCTGCTACAGTACTGCATTCAGATGCCTTGCATCAGGCATGCAGTGTAGGTGGTATAGCACTTAAGATGTGGATGGGTGGCCCTGAAATGGGGCTATGCAGCAGCCAGGTTATATGTGAAGGTGTGTAACTACTCCATAGTGGGTGTGAAGGGCTGTGCGAGATGGGTGGTGCTTCAGCAGGCTGGGTAGGGAGGTGCCACCACTACCCCCTGGAAATAGTAGGGCTGAGCTGTGCCTCGCCTCCTTGCCTCTCCTGGGAGCCACATCAGATGTGCATGTTGAGCAGATGCAATTTTTATTCCTGGGGTACTGAGTGGTGTTTACAGTCTGTATTTGGTGAGATAGCCAAGCTGTTGGAGTGCCCATGGGGGTAGTAAGGAGGTGCAGGTTGATCCCTTTCTTCGTTGTAGATTTTCCTAGCTATCAGTCTAAAGTAGACTTTGGAGGGGTTCTGTCCTGGCGTTCTCTATCTCAAGTCTAGTTCTTAGAGCTGGGACAAGGCTCAGAAAAGAATGCATTAATTGTGACACCAGGGGGAGGGTGGGCAAGAAAGACCTTGGCTTTGTAGCCTGCTAATTGGAGCATTCAGATTGAAGTGGTCATTGGCTCCTGCTTCAAGGACAGTGTTTGGCACTCAGTAAAATGTAACCATCCTCCCAGGAGTGAAGCAGCCACATCTTCCAGATTGCTTTTCCTGAAGGTGTTCTTGCCCCAGCATCTGTAACATTGCTCTGAGTTTGCTAGTGCTCTGCAGCTTGTAAGTGGTTAGTGGATCATGGGAAGGCTGACAAGGCAGGCTAATAAAAGGCTTTTCTGTGTTAATGGTTCAAATTTGGAAGTCATCTGCACCAGGGCTTCAGATTGAGCAAAAGGCAAGAACAATTAAGGTACCAATCTTTTATTTGGAGCATTTAGTCCTGGGATTTGTGGGCACAATCACTTAGCTGGACATAGATGCAGCTGAAACTAATGACATGTACAGCTCTGCCGAGTGTCATATGATGAAGCAGTTGTAAAATATTTCTATAAGAACCACATTTAAAAGATGGAATATTTAATATTTGGCAAATAATGTGTGGTGGTAATCTATTTACTGTGTAAAGGCAGTATGTACATTATTGAAAACTGATGAAAGAAACCAATCTACAGATGCTGTCTGGAAATACCTTAAACTGTGCTTTAATACTGCAGAAATTAGTGGGCTTTCGGTCTTCCTGGCTTTTGACCTTTTGTAAGTTATATTTGGCTGCTTTTATTTGTTCAGGTTTTAAAAATGCAATGTTAAAATCAAATGCAAAAGTTCAGCTCTGTTCAGAGGCACATGTAAGAGGAATAATGGCTGTTATCCAGAATCATTTAGCATGTGTCTACACAGTGCAGTGCTTAACGAGGTAGGTCCCAGAAACAGCATAACTGCATTAACACTGTGCTCTGCCTCTGCAAACATACCCTCCTTCTCAGCAGAGCTAATTAGCCTAAATAGAAGGCTGCAATGATGTGTTTATACTGTTTCTGGGATTGGGGAGGTCTGACTACATTTTTCAATATAAACCTAGCCATCTTTTCCTTGAGTCTCTCTAAAATTAATTTTCCCATCTGCAGTGCCTTATACTTTCTATTACTGATATCTTCCTCACTTTCTTCAGTTGACAAGTTTTAACACAAGCTGGAGAGTATGTTTGTGGGTAATGTCAGTAGGAACAATGCTGGTCTTGAAAGTCTCTCTAGACTGTTTAAGCTCTTGGAATAAATTAATGCATTGTGTACAAATGCTGATTTTTTTTTTTTTAAGGGTACTTTGTAAATGTGATTACTCAGCCTTGTTTTTATAGCTCAAGAGTTTCTGTACTATTAAAACAGCCCTATTCAAGCTTAGTTTTGCACAGCTGTTCTGTTCTGGCCAGACTGCAAAATGCTGTGGTTCATATTTATTTTGTTTTTATGCTTTTGAAGACACTGGCATGATATTACATCGAAGTCCTACCATAGCTGATTTGAGCCTTACCTATAGAAAACTTTCTTCTGAAAACTCTTCTGTATTCCTCTACTAGAGAAGAAAACCATGCAAATGTTTTGGGAAGAGGATGAGGTATTTCCTTATTGTGAAATAGTTCGATAGAATCTGTAGACTAGTTTATGTACAATGTTTATCCATGTTATTTGTGACTCTACTTGTTCTCCTTGTGCTGCCTGTAACTAGGAATACTCACCTGTAAAATCAGTTGTCTTTCCCATACAGAATATTGCAGCTTACCCAGGTTTTGTATTTTAAGGAAACAATTAATGCTCCTTGTCAAGATAAGTCTGTTGCTGTTGGCTTTTTATGGAAACTTGTTTCATTTGTGAATCCATCTCTGTATATTTGGTTTGTTGTCTTGGCTTATTTCTCTTCAGATGCAGATCCCATAACACAGCTCAGTTGTGGTTGTCACACGTGTGCTCAGAATAAGACAGTGTTGAAGGGAGAGTTTTGCTTTGAGGTTATTGTGAACAGCACTGCTCCTTGTTAAACCTACCAAAAGACACAAAACTGAGGGGCTGTTGTGGGACCCTGCTGACACAGTATATCCCAGAGCAGTTAGTGGAGTGGCTGCTTGAGTCTGTTGCCAAGTATGAGGTGTGATATTGTGGTGATTTCAGTTCATCTCAGGCTTGTGTTTATTGAAAGTAACTACAGGCTGAGGCTATTCACTGGCCTGTTTCAAGTAAGATGCTGATGACTGCAGATACTGACTGGCAAGAATCCATCCTTACAGTTGATGTCCTTGTTTTCACTGTCAAAGAGAAATCATGTAGCAGTGTCTGCAATGGCTGTCCCACCTTAATATTCCCTATTTTATATTCCTGAGACATGTAAGTATTCAGGGCTGTGAACCTGTCACTTCTCTGGAGTCCTAAATTAACTGTAAAAGGATCTGAATATCTCAGTTGTTGAAATCTAGCAGACACCATTGTTAATGGAGACCTATCTAACTGTCCATGTTCATTGTCCTTGTTTTCCCACTTCATGCTTTGTTGCTAAAGACACAGCTGTGATCTTTCTCAGTGATCTTTAGTTGCTTACTTTGGTTTCATGCATGTTGACTAGATTTTCTTTTTTCTTTCCTGTGCCTGCCTCAGGGAGAGGTAACTTGCATTGCTATTTCTGTTGCCGCTGGATTTAAGACAACACCTAACTGAATTGGTCTATGCTTACAGTGTATCTGTCTGGCTTATGGTTGTCCCTCTAATCTGGGGACTTGGCTGACAAGTTGCTTCCTGATAAACCAGAGTTGTTACTGATGGTTGTCTGCTGGCAGAGGTCTGTTACCTTTGCTGGCTGTTTTTCACTGACAACAGCTTCCTTCCTTGCTTCCAAAACTCATTACTATTTTTTTACTTGGAATGTTCTAGGGAGGCTGATATTTATTTATTTGATTTATTCTTTCAATTCACATGAAACTGTGATAGCTTCAATTAACAGGCATCCATCAGTGCTCTCGGCACCCTGATTGTAATTAAAATCAAGCATATCTGCATTGTCCATAGCAATATATAGAACCAAATTTTTCAAAACACTTCTGGAAGTGTCTAGGTGTGGGGTTTCTCTCTCCTGCTGGCTTCCCTTAGTTTGTGGCATTGGAGTGCAATCATTGCTGTAAATTAAGCATGTATTAACAGCTTTGCCTGCTGCTTCTCTTCAAAGCTTAGCAATTTTTTACGATAACAATACTTCACAATGCATACTAGGGTTTACACCCTCTACCCAACGCTGCAAAGTCCATGAGCTCCTGTGAAGTAGCAAGCTGTTGGGAAAGCAAAATAGAGTAACAACATAAATGCAAAAGTTTTGTGCTAGTTTATCCAACAGGCTGTGCCATTAAAGATTGTGGTGATAGCTTGCTGGAGGCCTACCAAAGGGGGCTGTTTCTGGAGCTTGTGGGTTCCAGCCTGCAGCACAACTTCAGTATTAGTGGTACATGATTAGGCTTCATTTGGCCAGTTGACCCCAGTATGGAAGCTGACTGGTATGACTAACTTGTAGAACAGTTTTCCTTCTCTTCAGTGTCTCAAGTTCTAATGGCCTTTGTCTAATCATGAAAAGGAAATGCTTTTCATTAGCTTATTCTCATCTCTCTTCACTCTCACCCCAAAAGCTGGAAAAGGCTTTTCAGAAACTATTGTTAAATATAAGGGATTATAATTTTTTTCTTTGTTGCCAGCTTGCTCCACCAGTGTTAGCTCATTTGACTGAACTGCTTACCTTTGTACCAGGAGGCATCTTGGCAATGAAGGTGTGGGAAGATGATGGGGTTGTTAGTATGGTGTAGAGTGTAATAACCTCACATCAGATGCATACTACCTATATCCTGAGGTGTGTTTTAAAGGAAGTGCAGTCTTGAGTGAAAGTTTAGCCTCCTTCAATCCAGCAGAGGACAGGTTGCAGTACAGAAGGCTGGAGGGGTAATTTCAGGACACTGGTAACCTGTATGTAAAACTGCTGCCTTGGCCTCGAGGCTGGCACAGTTCACCCAGGAACTGTATAACCAACTTGTATTGTGACATTGCAGACACCACAAAATAAGCAGTCTGTTTAATGCTTAATGGTGAATTTTTATCTTGAAGGTCCATGTACTGGTGAATTACTGATAAGGGTAGTGGAAGTTATGCTGACAAGCAGATCCCAAGGATTGGGTTTTCTTGTACTGTAGGCTATTGAGATCTCTTTTGAGTTTTTCAGTTACTAGTTTTTCCCTGTCTAACATATGTTACCAGACAGAGTATGTCATAACCCAGGTGCCCTCAGCATTATTCACACCAAAGCTTTCTTCTGACAGTCTTGGAACAGTGTGCCTGCTATGCCTTGTATCCATTAGCATTTCTGCTGTCAAGAGTAAGATATTTTGGGAGTAACAAAAGAGGAGACTGAGGGGGGAAAAATGCATTAAATACCTCAGATATGAGCATGTTTCTAAGCTCTTACTGCTTTGAAATGATTATTTAACATGGTGAAAATATTTCTGTTGACATCCTTTAAGCGGGAGCATAGGTTTTTAACAAAGTGTACCGCACAATTTAAGGACAAATATTTTGAAGTTGCTGTTTTGCTAGGAGTATGTCAAAAGCAGGATGGTAATACAATCTTGGAAATTCAATTTCTTTGTTCAGTTACTTTTTAAAATCATTATGCTTCTGACTTGAAGATCTGGCATCCTTAGTGTATTGATTTTCATATTTTAAAGTATAGATTAGGTAATACTTACATAGCAGTACTAGTAGGTCTGGCATCTTGCAGTTATGCAGTTATTCAGATGCAAGAGACAAAATTTATAGGTTGAAATGATGTAGTTTATTGGAATGGCTGACGCAGTTGGAAAAAGTCAAAGCTTTTGGGCACAAGGTCCCCACATTAGGCTTGACAAAATTAGTGCAAACTTCAAGCTAAGGACATTAGCTGAAGAGCTATTGCACTTGCTGTAACCTCCCTCTGTTAATCAACAGAGTAACTTGAGAGAAATGTATGGGTGATTGCAGGTGTGTAAAAGAGTTTTTTTTCTGTAAAACTAGTCATGTGACTGTTTTGAAGGGCTGTGAATGTATTCTGGAGGCAAGCATAATTGCTAGAAAAAAGACTTCAGGTAAGTGGATTTTCAGCTTTTTTCTTTTTTTTTTTTTAGCACCATAGGCTACGTTGAGGATAAGACTGCCTCAGGATAGTTCAACAAAAACAAATTGTTGGCCAAACCTGGGATTCACTGTAAAATAGTCTGTTTAATTTGCCATGGCTCAGAGGGCTCTTGAAGAGACATCTATGTTTTGTACCTTCTGGGAAAATTGCTTTGCAGCCAAATCTGAGCCTGTGAATAAGAGCAGGATAAGCACTGCAAGTTGTAATCCCACATTAAATTGTCAGTCATAGTCAATCTTTTTTTACAATGAATTAAGCTGTAGAGTTGTTGGAACGTGGGGCTAATTCCAAAGGGGGAAGCGTTTAGTTGTAAAATAGGATGTATGGTGGGTATAAGGCTTGGGGTCTGATCTGTTAATCCCACTCACAAGAGGAGAGTTTGGAGACAGAAATCACTTGTTTCAGCATGTGCTTGGAGGGCCTGCTCATTATCAGGGGCTTCTTTGTAGTTTTTTCCCCACCACTGCAGTGAAAACTTTTCTTTTAAGTAGATGCAGTCTGACATGAAGGCTGATAACACCAGAGCTAGAAGTAAGTTTAAAAAAAAAAATTGTCATTGAGTGTTGATTTATGCTAGACAAATATTGAAATTGGAAGAATACCTGGTTTTGTTTCTTGTGTGAGCCCATTTAAAAGCATGAGAAGAAATATACTCAAGTATTTAACCAATGTAATCCAAAAATAAACTGGAAAATTTAAAATACTCTTCCCTGATTAAAAAAACAACAAAGCACAGTAGCCTGACACCAGTGTTAGTGATAATTATTAATGCAAACAATTGGTGCTAGATGAAATAGATATGACACTTCTAAATGGAATATTCTCCAGTCCAAACCTAACCCTATGCCTATTTTTGTGTATGCAACTGATTCAAGCTATGTCCTTATATATTTTTCCACCCTGTTGTACATTATTAGTGCTCAGCTGACTGAAGGCTATTATTCTGTGGTTATAAGGAATTGCAACAGAAGAGTCCCTCTGAGAAACTGGTACTTGAGAAGGCTGATGCAGCCCCTGCAGCAGCCGTATGAGACAATTCCCTTTTGGAGCTGGAACAGACCCTTTGCAGATCATCCTGTGTAGGGTTGCCTGTTCCAGCAGCCCTGTGTCTGGAGACTTCTGGGAACATGAACTTAGGTCACCCAATACATCTGAGCTCTGGAATCCAGACCCAGTCACTCAACACCATAAAATTGTTAGCAAGCAGTTATTCACCCAGTGTGAAGTGTCACAGGGGAATCTCTGTATTTGAACTTCTGTTTTGCATTTGTGCATTTTACTCTGTGGAAATATGTAAAACAAGAGAAAGGCAGCCTAGAAGGACAGGTGGAGAGAAGATGAGTAAGGGGAATGAAACAGTGTGGAAGCAACATCAGCGAAGGGAAGAGGCTGAGGGCTGCAGTATTAATAGAATGGGAATTGCTGACTGACCATGGAGTCTTGTGAACAACAGACTTTTAGTCCCCATAAACTATTGTAGCTTGCAGTGCACCAATACACTCTCTCCCTTCTCTTTTCTTTCCTTCTGTCAAGTCTTTGCTTTGTGGCTTATTCTGGATCACTTTAAGGTCCTCCATAAAAGCAGATATTGTGCTGCTGGGTTGAACAGATGAACTTGCATTATTCTGGATGAATTTTTAAGTCTAACTTATTATTTTTGAGATCATAAGTCTACAGTGTTCCCTTACAGTAGAATAAAGATGTTCAGATAAGAACAGTGTGATTTACTATGCCAATAAACTGTTGATGGGAGGCAACTAAAGAAATAACGTGGGATTTTTTCTGCCGATCGGGGTTTAAAACAGAAGAGTTGCAAATACTATCCCTTTATGATACAAAAAGGCACTTCTTCCAGGTTTGTTAGAACAAAGAATATGGATGTGGAATATTCCCCAGACTTAAATAGTCTTGGTTGTGTTTCATTGCAGACCAGGTGGGTACCATTAGCACCATTTTGTCATTCATATCAGTCAACCATGGGAAGGAGAACGCAATGCGGGGAGAAAACTGACAATCCTGTGCTTTCATGTTGCTAACAGACTTTTCGTGTTATGTTTCAGTACATTATCTGTATCAGTCCTACCTCCCTGCTGTGCTACAGAGTCTGCCTCAAAGAAGACCTGGCCTTATGGCCACTGTTAAAAGCACTGGGATAAAGGAGGTAGGGTGAAGAGGCTTCCACAAGGCATGTCTAAGTACTTAAAACCACAACCCATCCCATGTTCCTTTCTCACTTTCAGTCTTCATTCAAGTATTTTTAAACATGATGAAGGGCATGTTTCTTTGTTTATCTAATTAAATCAGGTAGTTACATTAAAATTGGCAAGTAAGTTGGCAAAGTGGTTATTGCTTACAATAACAGAGCCTGGGCACTGAGCACAGCTCAACATCCTTTCCTGAAAAGAAAACCCACTCTTGAACCAGAGAAAGTGAGCTGAATTTGCGAAAATGTTACCTTTTATTCCTTGCTGGACCCTCTGAGATTGCTCTCAAATCAATTCACTCTGCAGAACAATGGAGCCATTGTCTCCAGGCTGGCCACAGTCATTTGCACAGCTTGGCTCAATGAATATTTTGTCAGAACGTTTTTTGCATTGCCAATCTTTTAGGATAACCCCCACCCCCCCAACTTGGAGCTAATTAGTAATTCATAAGAGGAAGTGCTTCTTTTCTTTTCCTCTCCCCCAAAGAGTAATTTTCCCTGCTAACAGATAGCTCTTGGCACTATGAGAAGAACAGGTCTCAAATGTTTTTCATATAGTAAAGATGCAGCAGGAGGAATGGACTGTTTTCTGGAGGTTCTCTTGGGTTTATTTGCATGTCAAACATCAAATATACCATGAAAAACTGTTATTTAACTGACTGCTTATGTTTCTCAGAACACTTTTTTTTCTCTGCTCTTTACTGTGTTATGTCAAAATTGGATATAATTATAGCTCTACTATAAAACCAATGGTTCACAAGACCATGCTCTGTCATGCTTGCCATGTGTTAGTTTATTATCTAAAATTCCTCTTCTTTGCTTCCCTTCCTTCTTCCTCCACCCACACCATGGCACCCCTGCTGATTCTTTTGTGGAGGCTGCTGCTGTCTGAGCCCTTTAGATGAGCTTTGAGAAAAGCTTTGTGAGTGTCCTGGTTTCAGCTGGGATAGTTAACTGTCTTCCTAGTAGCTGGTATGGTGCTATGTTTTGAGTTCAGTATGTGAAGAATGTTGATAACACTGATGTTTTCAGTTGTTGCTCAGTAGTGTTTAGTCTGAAGTCAAGGATTTTTCAGCTTCTCGTGCCCAGCCAGCGAGAAAGCTGGAGGGGCACAAGAAGTTGGCACAGGACACAGCCAGGGCAGCTGACCCAAACTGGCCAACGGGGTATTCCATACCATGGGACGTCCCATTTAGTATAGGAACTGGGAGGTGGGGAATTGCTGCTTGGGGACTAGCTGGGTGTCGGTCGGCGGGTGGTGAGCAATTGCCCTGCGCATCATTTGTACATTCCAATCCTTTTATTACTACTGTTCTCATTTTATTAGTGTTATCATTATCATTATTAGTTTCTTCTTTTCTGTTCTATTAAACCGTTCTTATCTCAACTCATGAGTTTTACTTATTTTCCCGATTTTCTCCCCCATCCCACTGGATGGGGGGACTGAGTGAGTGGCTGCGTGGTGCTTAGTTGCTGGCTGGGGTTAAACCACGACAGTGAGCAATGCGGTGGCCTCCTTCAGGCTGTGTCTCTCCTGAAGATGGTGAAATGTAAATTAGCTATCTTTGTACAACCCAAGATTCATTCCTGTTTTATAGCTAAAAATGGCTCAACTAAAGATCTAATTTTTGACATAGTCTAGGGGAAATACTTAATTATACACCAATGAAGAGGAAGTAGTGAAGGGGGAAACAACAAGAAGCCCAAACAACATACAACCAAATGTATGCTGTGAAAAGCCACAAAAACTGAAGCAGGCAATATAATAATTTATTGAAAACTGTATAGGTTTTTCCTTTCCTTGGAGGAAGAGAGCCACTGTGCATTAATGTTGCCCTGAACAAAAGCCCTTTCATCTTCTGGGGATGATTTTTGTGTTCGGTGGTATTAAAATAATTCTAATTCAAATTAAGGCTGTCTTGAAATCACCTAAAGATATGGTTGTCCCTAATTTCTGATAAATTATTCTCCACATACTGCTTTTCATCACTTGGGCATTGTGTTCTGTTATAAACTGCATCATTTTATTCATGGGGAGTCTGGCTGCCATCTCATGTCGGAGTAATTCAGTAAGGTTGCTCTTGATTTTGTCAGCGTAAGTCAGATAAGTCGTGTTTGCTTCCTGTATTAAAAATTCTGGCTTATGGTGTTAATTTCTGATGATAATGAAATGGAAATAGTGGTAAACCTAAGCAGAAACTCCTATATTTGCTGTGGAACTTCTCATAATTGTTTCTTGGCTATTGGAGTTCTTGGATCCCTGGAATTTGTTTATTTGTGAAATATGGAGCTTGCTTAAGTAGAAGAATGAATCCTGGAACCCATAGGAGACCTCATCAAATTGGGTGAAACTGAACATGTATGAATTATAAGGGTTTTGTGGCTGGCTGTAATCTCTAGAATTTTTAATTAGTGGATTGATGGACAAGACCTGTGTTACCGTCTAGTTTTTAGTGTAGTATTCTCTTTCAATGAATGTGAGACTTCTATTAACTTGACCGATTTCAATTTAGCATGATTTACTGAGTAAAGGTTCTTGTAAAACACTTAGGAAAGAAAATTTTAGTGAAATAGCTGTTTGTTTGAACACAACAAAAGGCAATGATGCAGCTACTCCAGAAAATATTTCCCTGAAAGCAGTTTTGGGTTTGCTTTTGCAAATTTTTCTTCAGCACAGCTGAAAGGCAGTGTCAAAATGTGCTTGACTGTTTCAAGTTTGATTTTGATAGGATCAAACTTTAGCTGTACATGGTTGTGAATTATCAGAGTTAGGAGGTTGAAATAATTATGGTATTGAGAAGGGGTGAACACAAAGTGACTGAGAATGTGATACTTCTATCGCTGATGAGAACTAATATTGGCACAGGGGATTTCTTCTAAAGAACTATATAAGGTGTATATTGCTTTGATGGCTTTCTTTAAAATCGTGATAACTTTTTTTAGCGTAAAGCTTGTGCTGTGGCATTTGAGAAGGTTGAACATAAATTATTGTATGCTCTGAAGAGCTGGAACTCTTTAAGGATCATGTTTAAGCAACTAGAGAGACTTGAAGTCTTAGCCCTGGCATCAAGACCTGGGACAATTGGAGCAGGGTTATCTTTGGTCAGTAGTTTGTGGAGTTACACTTTTGGGTAGAAACCATGTATGGCTTCTGGCCAGGCTCTGCCCATAAGGCAGTGTGTAGGATCCTGTAATTATGATCTGATGAATACAATGACCATCCACCAGAAATCTTGTCCAACCTGCAGATGATGTCCCTTGTGCAAAATATAGCAAATAACTTGTTTTGCACCTATTACATCTTATTCAAGGGGATCAGTGTGTCTTACAGTAGCTCTGTATACTAACTCTCCTGTCTGCTAGTAAATGCATTTCATGGTAGAATACATGGAGACAGAAATTGCATAAGGTCACATAAGAAAAAAGTCAGACACAGAAGTCAATTCTCCTGTTTTATCTGTTTTTAATTTTCTAAGCATGACTTTCAATTATGCATAATATTCAAGAATTTCTCCCCAATGAATGCCTAGTCATGTGAGGCACTGTGCTTTCAGGTGAGGTTCTTCAGTAGCTTTATTGCTAATATTGGCATTTGTGGGAGGTTTTTGAGCAGTTACACAGGCATGTACATCATCTTGCGAGATGTATGTTTATAAGGAACAGGAATGCATAAATCTTCCAGTAGTTTTCAGGCACAGCTATTAAACTGTTACCTGTT
Source organism: Haliaeetus leucocephalus (assembly GCF_000737465.1). Taxonomy (NCBI): domain Eukaryota; kingdom Metazoa; phylum Chordata; class Aves; order Accipitriformes; family Accipitridae; genus Haliaeetus; species Haliaeetus leucocephalus. The sequence continues at coordinate 9,787,954 of NW_010972676.1, forward strand.
CTTCCAGTCCAAGTGATCAGCTGTGGCATTAACATAATGTGGGAAGTTGCAGCAATGTGTCCAGGGTCAGCAGCTCAGTTTCTCTGAGGAAAAGCCAGATGCAGACTTTAAGGTACTAGTAGGAGTATACCTTTACTGCAGTCCAAGGTAGAATTGATCCCTGTGAAGATTCAAGGATAATGTAATAGCTGTGGTAAAGCTCCCCTCTGAAAGCAGCCATACTTTGGGGACATGGTCTGAGCTACTCAGTGCACACTGGGGATTCTGAATGGGGTTGTGCAGGCCCTGATGGATACCAGGAATCTGCAGTCTCACTGCTACGGATAACAGAGCTGTCTAGCTCAAAGCTAGTTTGAGTGTTTTCTCATGTACTGCAGATACAGTTCTTGACTGCATTGCAGATATACAGTATATATGACTTGATTTATGTATGTACATGTTTACTCACCCTGAAACGGAGAAACACAAAGACAGTATGTGGCATTATCCCTACTGTACAAAATCTTCCAATGGCAATAAGCTGATTTCCAGGGAAGAACTGTGCCTTATTTGCCCCAAACCAATAACATTTTCCAACTGCTTGGTAGGATATCTTACAGTTTTGGCATTAACTTTCATCATCTTGACGATGAGTATATGCTTATGCACTGCAAAAAGAGTTGAGGAAGCTGTCTGTGACTTGCCCTTCTTTGTGTCCTGTGATACCAATGTAGTATGTGTGAGTTTCTCACTTTGGTTAATGTTGGGTGAACTAGATTAACTTCAAGTAAAAATTGAAGAGCATGGTGTATGCCCAAACTATCAATGACCTTAAATTGTAAAAAGGCTTCCTTTATTATGACCTTCTTTAGCTCTTTGAGGATGTAATTGCAATTTCTATTTATTTTCAATGAAGTGTTCAAGTATGTGAAACTAGTAATAAGCAGTGCCATAAACAATACAGCAATCTGTAACAAAAAACTGCTATGTGCACTCCCAGCAACCACGGAGGGAAAAAATAGCAATTTAGCCAAATGTTCAGAGCAAATAATCTTGTGCCTTTTCCTGTCTTTTTGAAGTTTCTGTGAGCATACTGCAGAGCCAGACTTAAAGTTCGACATGACTCTAATTAGTGGCTGAGAAAAGAAGGTGTATTTGTGCGTGTCAGCTGGAAAAACGTGCCTTCAAGGACTCAGTTCTGTTGATCTTGGATCTGATTTCAAATTGGCTGACTTGCAAAACAGCCCTTTAAACTTAGATACTGCTTCAGAACGACTGCTGTCAAAACAGAAGAAAAAATAAACAAGGAAGTCCTATATTTCTAACCCTGCAGTGCATGCAAAAAGCAGCTCTAGGAGCAGCATGGCTGACTGTTATAAATGATGTGCCATAGGCATCCAACTGTGTAGATGTAAGGCTTCTTCCTCTGGAAATGCATGTGCATCCCTTTGTTTGCTGAGGCATTATCCAAACTCAAATATACAGTACTTTCTTGGGAATTGAACTACATTTTAAATGCTCTAGAGGCTTCATCAAACAGTCTGGAAGAAATGCAGTTGGCTGCTATATACATTTGAAAATACAGGACCAATCACACCTTTTTCAGACAGGGTCATGTGGGATAGAGATGGGAGAGGTAATGCTTGTCTGTAGGAGATGGTGAGATTTCTGTTGTGTAATCTCCCAAGCTGCCCTGTGCAATGTCATCCAGCTGTTCCAGCAACAAATCCAATTTTTTCAGATGTATCTCTACGTTTATGAGATGACTTGAGCTTGAAGAGGTTTAATCTGCTGTTTTGGGCTTAGCTTTTGCAAAAATTTATTTACCTGCTTAGTTGTTCTACAGTTATGAAGAGTCTGTAGGATTCAGAGAGCAGAGTGGTTTATAGACTGATGCTAGAAAGAGCTGCTCAAAAACTGGAAGTTTGGTATAAAAACCAAATTTAAAAATTGAAAGGTGAACCTGCCAATGTTTAGATTAAGACTTTGTGCATGTACTTTTCAACTCAATGGGGAACAAGTAAACACTTTGGTAGCAACTGATCTTTTTTTTTTTTGACATGAAGCAAAGTTAGAGTTTTGAATTATTTTACCCTTCCCTCCCCACTGGAACAGGTTCTTAGAAATATTATTTCAGACAAGTTGAAGACTCATTTTGAAAATGTAAAAACAAAGTATCTTGGTATTTCCCGAGAGAGTAACTTAATGTGAAAATGTCAAAATTAAGTACTTAAAACCTCTTCAAGAATCCCCATCTACACTTTTGTTTAAAACTTGTTTGTTGAATTTGACATGGATTTGTGAACATTTTTGTTCCCTCAGAACTCCATTTCTCTGAGTTTGGTAATGTATGGAGAGCAAATCCTCTATTACAATGTGTTATTTGACTGTAGGCAAATCATGCTCTCCATGTCTCCAGTGTTTGTGAGGGGACACTGTGCAGACTCCTGTATTGAGTTATTCTTTCATCTAACAAGGCAAGCTCAAGCCTTGGACAAAAGCAGACCTTGTGGATTAGGTCTGTGGGGTTTCATGAAGCTGCACGTAGTGTTTGGAAGCAGCAGAGCTGGAGAGGCAGTCTGACTGATGCTGCAAAACAGAGCTGTTATTCAGAGCAATCCTGCATCTATGAGTTAAGCTGCAAATGGCTATTGCCAAGCCTGATCTTCTCCAAGTATATACATACATGTCAACAAATTAGAGCAGGAGTACAAGTAGCCTGGCACACCTGGCTTGGTTTACTCCCGAAGAAATGACCCATCCTCACAGCTGAATTTCTCTTGGCTGCAGAGAAGCAGGACATGAGTTTAATATTCTGGATAATAAATAGAATACTGAATTAAAATCAGGATGATGCACCAGACAGGGAATCATTTGTGCTGCTCTGCTTGACTCTCTCTGGGCTTTTTGCCTAGCTGGCCACCACCCAGGGAGTGCAAACTGCTGCTGTTCGCTCCAGGACACCAGCAACTGAGGGAAACTGAGGGAATTAAGTCCTACTTCCCATTCCTGATGATGAGAGGCACTTACTGAGTGCAGCAGGGGAGATGACGGTCTGTCTAAGGAAAGCAGCTTGCCAGGGCTCCAGAGGGAATGGCAGCTGCTCAGGGAGGAGGAGCAAAGCATTGGGACGCAGTGGCGCATAAGGCCAAGCCTACAGCTGTAACAAAATGTTATTTTAGAAATCCTGAGCTGATTCAAATAACAGCCTGACTGAACAACTTCAGCATGTAATACCACCATGATGAAGGCACTGCGAGAGACCTGCCTGAAGCACTGGGGCAGTTGGAGGTCAGCAACTAAGGAAGTGAAATGGAGCAGCCTGGGGAGAGGTTCCCAGGCTTGATCAGAGACCCCATGGAAAGGGCAGGACTGTGGCAGCATTGGGTGCCCACCTGAGAGAAGGTAGCCTGTACCCAGAGAGAGAAACTGGGTGGGCATCAGGCAGAGGAGGCTGCTCTGTGGGTATGTGGGTACAGCACAGCAGAGTAATGCTGCATGTGAGGTTGTCATAGGGCACTTTAGATGTGTGTAATGGTTAATACATCCACAAGGAAAAGACTGTGAAAATGAAAGCAGGGGGAAAAAGTCAGGAAGGGTGCTAATATCCAATATGATGTAGCCCAAAGTGGAAGGGGAGGAATGGAGCCTGGAGGGGAAAATGGAGAAATTGGAATATTCCAGCATAGTGGGCAAAAGGGATTTGGAGGCTGAAATTATCTTGTGACCAGAAAGTACACTTGTGGGAGCTGCTTCTACTACAAATGATGCTGACAATCATTGAAAAAATAATAAGATTCCTCTGTGCTCTAAGTTTCTCCCCTTTGTAGAATGGGGACATTAACAATCTTCAATCTAATGTTGGGTATGTGTGCCAGTTATTTATGTGTGGGAGGGCCCAGAGACCCCCCCAGTCAGGGTCTAAGTCTTGTTATACCAAGTGTTGTAAACAGCAGAAGAGCCCAGACAGCTTTAAAAATAATCTGCAATTTAAGTGTATTTATGTGTCACTGTAGGGAAGCTGTTTATAAGAGTCCCAGCAATATGTTACGGCTTAAAAAGGAGGACATAGGTGGGAAGTGAAGAATAACCGTGAAATGGCAAGAATCAAATAAATTAAGCTCACAGAATAGTAGTTCTTAGTCATAGACAGAAAATAGTGGGAACAGATTTTTCCAATATCTGGCAGAACTGAGAATAGAGTCTTTCCTGACCTTTCAGTGCAGATAAAGATTAAAAATAAATAAGACTTGGGATACTTAAGAGAAAGGGGCACAGAATTAAAATGGATTATGCTGCTCGTGCAGTGAGACTAGAGGTGATCATAAGTTCTTAGTCTAACTTCTGTGGCTAGATAAGGTGCGTACTGTTAATTTTGTGATTTGGAATCATGGTGTTAAAAGGATTATTTGGTGTCCTGCATGCATTTAGCTGGCCCAAATGTGTGTGTGTGGGGGTGTGTTTGTTTCTTTTTTTTCCTAAATGAATAGTGTAGGCAGAGTGCATTCAATCCTGATCTGGTTAGAAGGACAGTTGTTAAATGGGAAGTGGTTTATTGATTATCTTTTTCACAGGCCGTGATAGCTTACCTTTATCATTTTAAGAGATTTTTATTTTGCCCTTTCACTTAGTGCAAGGTCACGGAACAATTGATTTGGTGTTTTGTACAATTTGCAGTTAAAGGGATGGAAACCATGGGTGAGGAAGTAGAATGGTTGCAGTGCTTGTTTTACTTCTTCCCCCTGCTCTCCTCCCCTCCCCCAGACGATTACCTGCTGCATTTGCAAGGAAAATTACTAACCAGGTTGTCAATCTACAGATTTCTGCTTGATCAGAGACTCAGTTGGATCCAATAGTTCTTTCTCCAGCAGGTGCCAAAGACAGAATGGGATTCTTCTAGTTACCCACATCCTCCCTCCCCCCTTCACTAAGACAGTAGCAAATCCATGTTACATGCTTTTATCAAAAAGTGTAATAAAGCATTTAGGGTGCAGTGCATGGTTATTGTTTATTCTTAGTTACTTTTAATCCTTTATAAGGCTCTCATCTAGCATGTGACATAGTTTTTTCTAAGTTGTAAACCAGTGTGATTTGACTATTGTCTGAAAATATAATTTCAAATTTGTTATAAAAAACCCACAACACACCACAAACCAACACCCAACAAACAATGCAGTGTTCTCATATGCAAAGATGCTGTATTGTGATGTTAGATACTAATTTGCAGTCAATATAATCTGCCTCATAATGTAGCAGCTCTTTTTCCAGGAGGGATAGAGAGGTGCTGATGTAATTTGAGGGATGTCAAAGCTAGTGGGGATTTTCACGCAGTATGGGCAGTGGTTTGGCTTTTGGGTTGGAAGTGCGGTAGCAGCAGCCCTGTGACAACAGCACTGTTTGACACTTTTGCCATGACAAAGTTCCCTAGCAACCGTGGCTGGCAAGCGGGGTGCGCTTGCAGGGATGCTGTCCGCCTGCCTCGAATTGCTGCCTTCCGCATGCTGCCAAGGGCTGGGGGCAGAAAATGGCCCGACTCCAATCTGGACTGTGAGCTGCTATCCAGTTCAGGCAGTCTTGCAAATGGCAGGCACACTGAAAAACTGCTTCTGTGTGCCTTGATTTTCAGAGCTATAGTGCTCTCTAGGATGAAATACTTTGTGACAGGTATTAGCCAGTGTTTATGACTGGTATTGTCTAGAATGTATCATACTGGTTAAAGATTACTATAGGAAACACTGTTCTCAGTACTGGGGACAAGAATAAAATATAGACTGCACAGACATTTCCTTTTTTTTATGAAGAAGGGTTTGTGATTAGAATAATCTGTCGTACAGCAGCTGCAAAAAGACAACCAAACCCCTGCAGTCTAGTATCTAAGATCATTTTATTTTAAGGAAATGCTGTAAGGAACAAACTGTCCTTAACCTTATTTTCATAATGAAAATAGAGAGAAATCTAATGAAGCCTTCTGTGATTAGTGATGCTCAGGCACTTAAGGTGCTCTGCTGCAAGCAGTAGCCCAAACCTTTCTGTGCAACCTCACTAGATAAGAGATTGCTCCTTGCTCTTAGGGAATGTTTCCTGTTAACAAGCCCTATCTACAAGTATGCAAAGGGTTAATTAATCCTGTGCTTAATGAGTTCTTAGTTTCTGAGAATTCCTCTGGCTGAGGTTGAGAACTGTTGACATATTTCATAGGCAAACCATTTGCTGTTATCTCTGGCTTGCTGAAAGACTGCAATTGCTTTACCTTTGTAGGTGCTGGTAGTGAAACAGAGGGGTGCCTGATAGGTATGGGAATTCCCTGAGAAAATTGTACTATAAAACATATGCTGTGCAACTTCTCATGGAAGTTTCTTAATTTTTGTAGCCTTGTTCTTTAAAGCTGCCTGGCTTCAGGAAAAGTAATTGTGTATAATGAGGGCTACCTGTGCCATGGAGCCATTTTCAGAGGAAGTGTGGGAGGAGGAGGTGGTGATTCCCCTACAGCTAGTAAAAAATGAAGATGCATGATTACTTCCTCAGTTTATATGGGAACTGGGCTTCATATTTGAGAAAAGACAAGCTTATTAGTATTGCAGTAACCCATGGTCGATAGAGGTATTACTTCATCTTGCTAACTACACTTCAAGATGTGGGGAAGGCTTAATCTGTTTCTTGTCAAGCCTACCTAATTGTACCACTAATAAGAATCAGCATTTGAGGTGTATTGGGTTTCATGCCTCAGTGAGAGCTGGGGATGCACAGTACTGGACAGGATGAAACCTTTTGGTTGTCTTTAGCTGAAGTAAATCAGGAGTAAAAATCCACAGATATGTTGGCATGGTTATGGTGAAAGAGGAGAGATTGGACCCTTATGTTTATTTTTTAATGGGGATACTGGCTATTGCAGTGGATGTCTGCATGTGTGAATGATAATGACAAATGAATAGGGAAATGAATGGAGAAGAATATGTCTGGGAAATAGTCAGGAAATGGCAGTTGATATTAACTGAAAGGAAAATGAGCTGTGTACAGCACTTACACAGCAAGGGATGAAAAGGAAAAGAGTGATATAGTTAATATGGCTTCTCTCATCATACTTAATTTTTTTGATGAGGATGAAAGCCTGCAAATAAGCTGGAGGCAGCAGACTTTCTTGTCTAATCCCCAAGTACTTTTCACTTTTCCAGTGTAACTAGGGGAACCTGGCATTAGTCATTACTTCAGGTGATTGGGGAGCAGGAGGGATTTATGGTTGAGAAGTGAAGGGTTTAGAAGTCGGTCACAATTCATCTAATCATAGCCACTGAACTGACTTTAATTTGAGAGCATTTGGTGTGTTGTTGGCAAGCTTTCCATCTATCATAAACAAAGACACCAAACTAACGAAAATACTTGCCCAACCCCCTTACCTCCTACACAAAAACATTAAAAAGGCAAGTGGCAAAGAATTGTCTGATGCTGAATTAATACTGGCAGGGGTGGGAGAGCATCTATTGATCTGCTTCACATAGGCATTTCTATAACTCACATGGCTGTGTTAAGATGAAATAGCAGGTACAGAAAAGTGGTTTGATATTGGGCGAGAAGGAATCTGCCTCTAATAATTATACACATGGGCAAAGCAGCTTTTAAAGCAAATCAAAGTGAAGAGTTTGGTCCAAATTCAACTCTGCTACAACTCTACCAGGGGCAGTAGTGTTACTCAAAGGATGGATTTGTCTTTCAGACCTTCACAAAAGGGACGTCATTGAGGCTGATGAAATGAATTGACAATATAGTGGGTCTCAGGAGGGGATATTCGGAGCAGTAAAAGCCCTGGCCCTTTTTGCCAGGCAGGTACTGCAGATGGTGCAAAGGGCTCTGTGTTCCCCACAGTGCCACAGGGAGGGATCTTTCTTTTTGTGAAAGGGAAAGGCAGTGATGAGAGAGATAGATCGCAGCCTACCTGCCTATAGGAGTAGTCATTAACATGAGAGGAAATAATCAGGCCTTTGTCTGAGGGGGTGGAAACAGCCAGCAGCCTTGCTGAACAAATGAAATTGTTCAGTCAGGTTATGTGCATCTCTTCGCTGGGGCAGGAAAGGGAAGCAGTTGGAAAGACAGGGAGAAGCTCATGTGGTAGTGCTATTCTCTGTTTTATTTACAGTTCATAGTGCTTTCAACTCTGGGTTCTTTGGAAACAGCTAAAGCTAAGCAGTACTAGACTTCCCCAGACAAACAATCTTCCACAAAATGACCGTGTGAAGTGATTCTTTTGATTCAGTAAATGGCACTGTTCTCCTTGACTCAATCCTGTAGCACCATGAGGCCAGGGGACACTGTGCTGTCTGCCATTTATATCAGCAGTAATCACGAGTTTCTTGGTTCTTAAAAGATACCCGTCCCTCTTTCTGAAAAAATGTAAGAAATGTATTCATGCGGAGGGTCAGCTTCTCCAGCAACAAAAATGTAGGTTGTTCTAAATGAGACTTGTCCCTTGCTTTATCCAAGCCTGTGAATGTTTAAGGGCTGAAAGTACCACTTCTCTACCTAAATTTTTACTTTTAAAAGTGGAAGTGAAGAGAAAGGCATTCTTTGGTTTATGCTCCAATCTCTTTCCCAGCTTAAGTGAACTTGGCTCAGGCCATTTAAAAAAGCAGAAAAAGTAAACTCATTTTCTGTAAGAACATTGAAGTCTTCAAGTTTCTGAAAGGTGTAAATGCCAAGAAGAGAGAGGCTTCATTTTCATAATGATGAGCAACATGCTGGGAGCAACAGATTGAAATTAAGGGAAGAAAAAACTTAGGCTTTATATCATGAAACACTGTCTTTCAGTGGAGCCTATCTGCCATTGGCACATTCTGAGAGACGCAGAGCATGCCAGCAACTGGCTCTCTTGAAAGTGGAAAAAGCTGAAATGCTGAGCTGTGTAGCCACTGGTCCTGGCAGTAGCTGGGAGTTAGCTGGTGATGGCATGAAGGTCTGAGACCTGCATGTTCAGTGAGACTGAGGTTGTCATTTTATTTATGTGCCTTGTGCTCAATGCTGGCATTCGTGGCAGAGACTTGGGTCATTTCCATGCTCCCCTGCATGAGTGATGCAGTGCTTTCCAAGCTATGGGCATATGTAGGCATCTATGACTTTAGGTTTAAGAAACAGCCTGAAAAGCTATTGACTAGTTGTGAAATAATTTGTTTTCATTCTTAATGTTAGTATATTTCCCTTTGGCACTGGAAAGCTGAAATACCTAGAGGAGATCTGGAGTCTTAAATTGGTGATTAGGTGCATTGCCTTGTGGCAGAAACAAGGCTACAGAGATGAGGGAAACAGTCAAAACCAGAGTTGCAATAGGAGACTCGAACTGTGATTTTCAAACTTGGGTTAGAGACTATTTAGGTCTTGGTTCCTGGTGTAGGGACTGGCCCCTCCCAGGATTGGTAGTGCAGGGCCTGTTCTGCCCAAAGTGCGACTGTAATGTTGTGTGCAGAGTTCTTGTGATGAGAGTAAGCAGTAGCCCCTGGTGCAATCTGCTCCCACCAGATGGGTCAGCTTTTATTTGCAGTGTTCAGTCTTGGCTCTCTGCTAGTCCTAATGTAAACCCATGATAATGCCTATCTGTCTGAACATAGACTCCCCACCCCATCTGCAGCTTGTCATGCAATGGGGTAAAGCAACACATTTTTGTTGGAGTAAATGGGACCCCTTGGTAATCTAATTGTTGCTGATTTGCATGTGATTGCTTCTGGCAAGCACGATTTGCTTTGTTGAAATAAGACTAGATCAATTCAAGTTGTGAATTTCCCTCATTAATTTTTTGAGTGGTGGTGGTGGATAGGAGGGAATTAAAAAAAACACACAAAACGACGTGCCCCCCCCCCCGCCCAAGCACCCAACAGTGGATATTATCTTATTCAAGAGGCAATTCAAGACCATTAGTGACCTGCTCCTCATTCTACGTGCCCCCCCCCCGTGTTGAAGGCCAGGAAACAAAGCAGGAATACACTAAACTGCATGTTCTTGGTGGTAATGGTTCAGTGGGCAAGAAAATACCGGTGAATAAATCCTGCCTCAGATATGTTCTCCCTTAACTGCTCTTACTAACTTTTCAGCTGTGTAACAACAGTGCCTTGAAGTCCCTTGTCCTCCTGCTCCTTGGGGTACTATTGACTTTTTTGGTTCATCTTCCAGTTCAGCAGAAAAGATGACTCCAGAGGTGCTCTCCCAGCTTTGTCTCCCTGTACCACAGCATGACTGGGTACAGCTAAGGGCAGGTGCAGCCTTCCCCATGGCTGGGTTGCTTGGTAGCACTGGCAAGGAGGCCAGATAGATGCACAGTGGCATGTGGTTGGGACGCCTGTCCTGGTAAACTTTCTAAGCTACATTCCCCAAAATAAGGTGAAGAGGAGGCTCTGTTTATTCATCTGCTCCCCAGATGCAAAGGGAGGTGGTGCTTTAAGGTAAAAGGCAGACAGGATATTTTTGATGGTATCCCCTTTAAGTTCAAAGATCAGCAAAATTATTTGATATTTGGCTTTTGAGGTTTTTAAATTCCTGAATTCAGACTGGTCCCCCCCTTGAAAAAAGAAAAATTAAAAAAAAAACAAAACGCAAACTACTTCCTAGTCAGAAGGAGTTATTCTCTTGGAAAAACAAATAGTTCTGGCCATGCGTAAGAAAAATTGGCTGCACTGTACAGATGTATGCTCTGTTCAGCTCTTCAGATTGCTGTAAAACCAACTTTAGGTATCTGAATTCAAGCCATTGATGCAAGACAGGGAAAAGCAGCACCACAAAAGGGAAGTGTTTACAGGGCAATTGCCACTGTGTGTGGCAAGACCCTTTCTTAGCACAAGAACACTGCTGGGTCTAACTTCTCAGTTAGGATTAAGCTTTTTTGCACATAATGATAAACCTGTAGCTGTACTTGTGCACAGATCAAGATTTCAACAGGTAGATCTTAATTTAAGATCACACTGGGTCCCCATAACCTTCCCCTCTCCCAAGGTGAACCATACCCACTTTGCTTGCATCTGAGAAAGGGTGATTAAAACTTACGTATCACAGGGCTATTGTGAACATTGCCAGCAACATCTGTCTTATCAGCCCTGGAAATAAAGGTAAGAGGCACATGGGAGATAGCTGCCTAGGTCCTGGGTGGCCCAGCTCTGGTGGCAGATGGGTGGGTTTCCCACTGCTGACGTGCTGGGCAGGTGGCAGAGCTGCAGTCTGCAAGTGCCGCTGCTCCTTCCCCTCCTCTGGCACCCAGGACCCAGTGCTGGTGGGAGCCCCTCTGCGATCCGGGCCTCCTCTCCTCTGAGTGTTAGAAATGACTGTGTTGGCTCCTTTTGCCTCCCTGAAATGGGCTGCCATTTCAAGTTTTAAAACTTCCCAATTGCTCTAATTCATTTAAAGTAGAAAAAAATTGCAGAAAATGGAAAATTGATGCTTCTCAGTTACTGCTACCCTCTCAGCTTCCTCTCAAGCAATAACAGAATTAGATTTTATGGAAAAAAGCAATTATTCCATTGTTTTGAAACGAAATCTTGTAGTTTGGAATTATGTTAGCAAATTGAGAAAAGTCCAAGGGAAAAACTTTGAAAAAAATTAAAGTATTTTCTTCTAAATGTAGAAGTCCAGACTTTATATTAGCAGAAGTGATTTTACCAGGGAAAGGATTCATATACTTTGTCTCTTAAAAAAAGTTTGTTTTCCTTTTCATATAAACTTTCTTATTATATGCATTCTTTTTTTCCTGAACTTTTCGTAAACAAAACACCAAACAAAAAAAACAACCAACCCAAAACCAACTTTGCAAGCATGGGGAGCTTGCTAAGTTCTTCCAAATGTATGATTCCTATTGTAAAGGTTTCCTTTTGACATAGAGATGTGACACTTGAAAATGTATCAATTTTCTCTGTCAGGGGATAAAATGAATGTTTGCCAGATGGACAGCTTATATGAATGACTTATGATTTTATTTTTTAACAGAAATCTGCCAGCTATGTGTGGCTGGGTGTTTAGTTCATACTGTATAATTTATGCAAGAAATTTCTCTTTGTGTTCATAAATTCTCTTTTTAACATAATCTTAATTTCAGGCTTAACTCCAGTTTAACAGATGCTTTTGCCCATGAACATATTAATAGACAGTTGTCCTTCCTTTAATGAGCATGAGTTTCCTGGCTTTGTCGTCATGTTCCCATTTAAACCTCAGGGGGTTTTGAGGCCTTGTCATGGAAAAAGAATATTGTTGTGGGATGGAGCTTATTTGGGTGAAGCCGACAGGGAGCCAGCGAAGAGAGGAAATAAGCTGGTTTGAGAGTACTGGAGTTCATGTGATAAATGACATTTACTACCCTGTTACTGCTGGAGAAGAGAGATACTTCTCCTTTCTTATCTGGAAGCCCTGTGCATGTCCTGCCTCCCCAGTGGGGCCTGTTGGCCATAGTGGTTGGGATCTGGCCTGGAAGTGGCTTAAAAAGACTTTAGCCAAGGTTCAAGGAGACATGGTGTTTTTATAATGGCTAATCCTGGGAGAGACAGAAAATCCTTGTATCTGAAATATTTTCCCCTTTCTGAACTAGAATGAAAACCCGAAATTTCTTATCGGGACCTGAACCAGTATTGTTTCATAATTTTCATCTTTTTAAATTTATTTTTGAGTTTGGGTATAGTATACAATGTCAAATAATATCCCTCTATACTAATACTTAATGCAGTAAGGATAAAAATGTGCAAAACTTTAACCAAAACAAAGCAACAATCAAAGTGATTAATAGTAACTTCTGTTCCATGGAGCTTTTAGTAAAATCAGCACAGTATTGTGCAGTGTTTGATTTTGATGTAAAGATGCCTTTTTTTCAATTGCAAAACATCTGAGCAGTATTTTTGATCAGTTCTACAGCAAGTGCCCTGCAACATTGAGAGCCAATTTAACTATGCCTGAGTCAGTCTGAATTCTGTAGCTTATGGACAACACTACAGTGGAACAGTAAAGGTAAAGACTGTCCCAAGGGGAAATGATATAATAAGGTGCAGAAAATGGACCATCAATGAATGTCAGACCAGAGGACTCTGACTTTGTCCTGTAAACACTTGCGCTGGCTTTGCCAGCTCTCTGCATTGTTGAGACAAGAAAGAATATTTTATATATAGATGGAAAAAAAGGACATGACGGATTTCTGAGGGCAAGAGGGTTTATGGCCACCTTCAAAGGGGTGATGCTAGCTGACCTTCACCTTCATATGCATACAGCATTTTTCAAATGTTTTGAGGCAGATCTGCCCCTTCTAAAGACACCAGGAAGGACAGTGGGCCAGTGCAGGACCAGTGGGCCAGTTTGTCATCTACAGGGAAGCATAAAACTGTGACAGGCACTAGGGATAAGTGCTGGGAATAAGTGATTTGTTTCTCCAATCTTCAGTGGCAGTGGCTTCTTGTCAAATGTGTTTACCTTAGATGAAAATGCAGAAATATGAGTCCCTGCAGGAGGAGAGTGGGAAGGATGTATTTCTTGTCTGCCTGGGATGGCTGTTGTCCATGCAGGTGTGGGCAGGGTCTGGCCAGGCTCCTGCACTGTTGGGAGCTGGTGGAGCAGGTCATCCTTTGGAGAGGCCTTCACAGAAGCCTGCTCTAGGGAAGCTCCAATGCCTTATCCCCAGCACAGTTACAGGCAACTGGTACCTATAATGTCTGGGATACTGGGGCAGAGTTTGAGGCATGATTTGTTAAGCAGGTGGAAATGGGCCAAAAAGTCAGGAATAAGGGCTGGGAGGTGTACTTTCAGGGGGGTAGATTTAATGCATTTTCTTCATGTGACTATGGCTTGAAACTGTTTAAATTATATTGTAGCTGTAGCTTAACTTGCTAATTACTTGAGATATTAATTTCTAGATAATAAAAAAAACATCTTTAAGGACTGTGTGAGGTAGGTGATATATTAGTGAAGTTGGCCAGTTTATCTTTAATTAGAAAATCTTATAAGCCTTAGTTTCAGAGCTTGGGCTTCCACTTAATATTGCAGAGCTGCATGAAGGCAAATTCATGTAAACCAGAGAATTGTTTCACTGTGGTGCAAAATGAAAGCATTAGAGCTTCAATCCTCAGTTTACACATGAAGGAGAAACCTCATAGATCTTATGAACTGTTTTCCCTGTATGCAGTATATTCCAGCATAAATTGCAGAGCTCATCTGTGTTTGTAGCTGCTTGTGGAGCACATTCTCTTCATGTTTTCAGAATTTGGAAGAACAGATGGTAAAAGCTTAGTCTAAATAAACTGAGTCCCAGCGAGGCTCTCAACATGAGTAAATCCTGGATGTTAAAACCACAAAGAATCTAAGAGTTTCAGTCATTGCTTAGCTCTAACAACTACATCTCTAGCCTTGCACTACTGTGTCCTGAAGTGATGCCTTTCTGTACAGGAAATTTCTGAGAAAATCCCCATTAACTAAGGCTGTTATGAGCAAGAGACCAAATGGTACAGAAGGCATATGCTGGAGTGGCCATGGAAAAATAAACTGCAACACACACTGGGCTTTTGCACAAATACTGGCTCTCCTGAGAAGTCATGCAGACTGTTCCACATTGCCTTGGCTGGGAGGTTGAGAGGCTGAACAAAAGATGAGGTCACCACTCCTCACGCTTGCCCAGGTCTTAGCCTGGTCCTCCCTGGGTGGCCTCAACTTTGACAAAGGAGGAAAAAAACCCCAACCCAACCCCCAAAAACCAAATCCAGCAGCAATGGCCTGAAGCTGGTCAGTCCTGTTTAGGTCTCCAAAGTATTCCTCACACAGTAGCTGAGTCATGCTGCGATGGTAATCAGTTTCATTCTTGGAGTAGGGAGCTTATTGTGCTGATTTTGAGTAAGGTGCATTTTATGCTGCAGTTTTGTCTTACAAGCCCTGCTAGGAGCAATGAGCATTTTGGCACTTCCTATGGGCTAATTCCAGTGCAACTGTAAGGCTGCAATAGGTTTCAGTGTGAGCTGCAGGGTATTCATCACTTCCAAATATTAGATTTTTTTTTTAAATTAGGAACCCATGAATTTTAGGAGCTTAAGTTTAGAGTCACTTTAAAGATCATGGCTCAGTTTAACATTAAGCAAATCTTTGGACAACCTTGAACTCTTAAAAAAATGGATTTAGTGAAGATGAACTGGGGATTATTATATGCTGCTCCAACCTATCCTTGGTCAGGTTCCTGTACGAAGTGAAGGGGAGGCTGTGCACTGCTGACAGCATCTGGATTACCCCTGCCCCAATCATCAAGGCTGGAGCAGTGTGATTGCACAGACTGTTTGCTGGGTCAGGTCACCCACTTAGCATGGTGGTTAGTGCAGCAGATTGAGGGATACCGAAATAATTTTCAAAGTAACAAGAAGTCACTGACAGGTCTAGAAATCATCTGGAAAGCCCTAAGGACACAATTGATTTCTTACTTACCCATTACTTATTGCATTGAAATTTTTTTTTTTAAAGAAAAGCACCTAATGAAAGTCTTTGAGGTAATTCAGATAATACTTATGATACAACCATTTCTAAATCTTTCCAAGAGCCACATTAAATAGCTGTGGCTATTTTTAAGCACACCAATGAATCTGTTTCTGCTTTTCTTCAATAAACCTTGTTAATCAGGCTTTAAATCGTTTCAGAAAATGGAGCCAAGTGTTTGTGGAATAAACCAGATTTCCTCAGACTTCTGATTAAGGTGGGACATAAAACCAACTTAAAAGTATATTATTATTACTTTGTTCATGCAAAGGCATTCAAAGCTTGTTTTGGACTGTATACTAATGGTAAACATTAAGTGTGTCACTATTTGTTCACTGTGGATATGCATGAGCATAAAGGAATATTCCATATTACTTTATAGTTGTATATACAGAAGGTGAAAACTTCTGTAAAATGGCCATAATAGTGTTACTCCTTGGGAAGTTTAGTTGGAATACCTGACTTTGGGTACAAACATATGCAAATAGTGCTCCTTATCTGTTTGAGTTTTTTTTGAAGTGAAAATTAATTGTTGGCAGAGGTGGCTTACAGTTACCCTCCCAGTGCACCTGAACTACATTAGGAGTCAAGGAATCTTCATCCATGTTCCTGCCTGTATACTGAAATCCTTTCCCAGTGCTTTAAAATTTCAGTTAAGGGGTAGACCACTGCATTCTCCAATGAACCAGGTCAGTGTGAAACCCTGCCAGATGCTGGCATATGGGGAAGGCTTGTGTAGAAGGGGAGGATGTTTGTTCTGAGCTAGATTTAGGGAGTTTGAGGGTCCATGGCAGATTTTCCATTACTGGTGTTCAGGCCTGTAAATATCAGGGTTTCAATGTTTGCAGACAGATCCTTGCAGCAAACAAAACAGTCAAGAAACAGAACAGAGATAATTTTTTCTGCATAGGCCTGATGGTTCTTTCAGCAGAAACTAGAGTACTTGTCTCAAGCACCCACTTCACATTAGCTTCCATCGAAAAGGTGCTCTAGTCACTTGTCAAATCAACAGTGGCAGCAGGGCTCTCAGTACCAGGAAGCAAACGTGCCCGCACCAAATATCTCGCCTCTGTGTGGTATTGGCTCTTTGCACACCAGGTGAAGAACCCTGTTTTGGGACAATACTGGCACCCCCCAGCAGTAGGTGTAAGCTAGTGTGCCCTAGTTTTTGAAGGTTAAGCTGCTTTGTCCTTACTATAAGAAAAGAACATGTAGACAGATTGCTTGTATGATGTTGCTGACTGGCTCTGAAACCATGTCATGTCTGCCTCACTGAGAATGGTTTCTGTAGCCTTTCTTAAGGGTTTTTGCTCCTGTTGGTTCCTGTAGTTAAAAATATATGAGCACCTGCTCTTCACTATAGCTAGTTAAGTTCCTAAAGGATATTGCAATGTATTTGACCCACCTGTCTTTGGGTGTGATCTCTACTTGGGGTAGAAGTTCTACAGTTCACACACTCTTGCATCATACTGGTTTCTTCTTGAAGAACTATTCAAATTGTGTTGGGTGTGCATATTGTGTGAAGGGGGAAAAGGACTTGTTAGAATTTTGCTAGCCCAAGGGATGGTGAAAGTAATGCTTTCATCTTAAAGGGTAAACCAGAGAAGGTGAAAGAGACAACTTGGTGGAAAAAAAATGAATAGCTGGTGTAGGAGGGAGAGATGAAATAAGGAAGACTGAAGAACTTCTATCTTCAGTTGTTTTTCCACACTTCTGCAAATATCAGGCTTGTGTTGCTTTTATTGCTTTGTTAACAGTGCTGTTGAAGGATTAGCCTTTCACCTTGGGTCTTTTTTCTTCATTTTCTTTAAATTTGGTCAACCTTCAGCTGGCAGCAGTGGTTCCCTTTAGGCCTGTGGAATGCCTAAGTTTTTACAGTGCAGTAGCAGTGTCAGGGATACAGCTCTAGCAAAGTTTTTAGGAGTGTTCTTCAAGCTAATTCTTGGTTTCTCTGGCAAATACTTAATTTGGGTTTTAGTCTGCAGTTGCTATGAATATTTTTCTGATCTTCTTCAATTTGAATATCTCTTGGCACTGATTCTTCCCCCCCCCTTGCTCCCCCTTTCCGTCCTTCATAATTCGTTTCCTTTTCTCTCATATTTTCACTTCCAGTCAGGCATGTATTCTAAAGTACTGGGTTATATTTAGAAGGTACTGTACCTCTGGAATAAGAAATCTCATTATGCTTACAGGATATTATCCTATTTCAACTCACTTGTGTGTAACTTGTCCTAGGCCTGCATAATGCCTAATACCATGGCATAAGGTTATTTCTTTTAGTGTTTAGATTGTTGGGTGTAGTGCTCTCTCTAGTTTCAAATCCTTACTGAATGATGTACCAGTATTTTCTTTATGTCCATCTGCCTTTGCTGTGGCACACCAGAGACAGACAGCTATGTGGTAAAGATGATGTAGAACAGTAGCTGGAAAACACTCTTGGGTATTCTCTACTGCTTTTTGCACCAGAATTTCAAGCTCTGCCGGGTCCTCAGAAGGATGATGTTAATTTGACTTGCTCAGATTAGGCATCCTCTGAGGCCTGAAATGGTATTTGTTGTTCTGTACCTCAGATCTGATTTTTATAAGGGAATAATGGTGACCAGTGACACTGAATTTGGCAGGGAAAACGTTGCCTCTGCCCTGACACTGGCAAAAAAAGGTTTATTTGTGAGCAGAATCATTTGTTACATGTATTGTGCAGCTCTTGCTGCCTCCTGGTGTGGAGAGGGAAAACTGCCCAGAGCCAGGGTGGGTGGTTGTGGGAGGAAGCCAATGTGGTTGTTAACAGTGGGAAAGCTGGAAGGGTGTAAATGGAAACATGAAGGCTGTGGGTTTTTGCTGCAGAATTCCATGGAAGTACGGGACAGTCTTGGCTGGTGGCTTTTCTAGAAGTGCAGCTGCAATGGGCCGATGCTGATGGTGCTAAGGGGCTATTAGGAACAGAGCCGAAGTTGGAGATGGAGATTTGACACCTTGGGCTAACTGTAGGAAAGTCCCTGTGCTTTTCATATAGCAAAGATAAACGTGGGCCATTGATTGGCACCACAGAACTGACAGACATTATATTTTGCTTTTTGAAGTATTTGTGCTTCTTAACACACACCAGGATGTCCAGCAGGTTGTTTTAAATCTGGAAGTGACTAGCACCACTAGGCTTTTGAAGGGGATATTTGCTTGGCTGGTGGCCATCATTGCACTAGGCTGTCTTATTCCTTTAATCACTTGAAAAGGACAAATAAAGACAAGTACTGCATTGGCAGAAAAGTTTTCTTTCATACTGTTCAGAAACTTGCACTCCAGTATGTGATTATGATGTAAAAAAATGTATGTGTTAAAGCCAAACAAAACCCCAAAACGGCAATAAACAAACCAGTATTCAAGGAAAAACATGTTCAGGTGTTTTGTCTAACTCTCCTGAACAGTAATGCCTACCATAAAAACTAAGCATTGAGCTAAAGGAAGGAGGGAATTTCATGATCTGAAAATTGACTGGCATTGGGACCAAGGCTGTGGGTTAAACTAACATTTGCTTAGGAAATTTAGATCAACTGGAGAATTTTCAAGTTCTGAAAGACTGTTTATAAAATAAAAATGTTGACAAGGCTTTTACAGTTCATTGAGTAGAACTCATGTCTGTTGGGATTATATTGCCAGAGAAGTGCATGTGTGTGTTAAGTTATTTAAAATGCTCAGAACTGGTTTGCTTTAAAATGTTGAAAAGGGCTATTTTCCGTTTTGCTAGAAGGAAGTAGGGGAAAAACAACTTTGTCCTTAGAAGTAGTTTGCAATCGCTAAAGTGGGTATACAGGATATTTTCTTTGTTCTCTGAAGTCCATAATTGAGAATTCTTTGTCTACAAATATTAATCTCTGTGGAAACAAAGAATTTTGAAGGCACATGTGTAATGCTCATGTGCATCTGAAATACTTATGTGTATCGCTGCATTTATGTTGTACTCAAATGTACACAGCAATTGGGAGGTTACAGGCTCAGCATTACTTGATGGCTGATAGCAAAATACAGACCAACTTTCAAAAGGAAATAAAGACCTATTGTACAGATTGTCCTCAGCCCAGCAAGGCACATAAATTGCTAGGTGGAAAGGGTGTGAACTGCTCTTGTGACTTCAATGCAGTTAGCTTAGCGGCTTAAGTTATGCGTGGAGTTAATCAGTTTGCTGAAGATAGCCCTAATGTGGTTACTATGGAAAAGTTTGAGCTTTTAACAGAGCAACATAAATGTTTGCTTCCAATGCCCCCTGCTTTCAGTGAGGTTACTAAATGTTGCACTTCTCTGTGAAAGTTATCATAGTGACCTGATATTTTTAGTACAGTGTCTTTTTGGACTGGCTCTGTTGTATAGCCAGGATTCATTCTGCTGCTTCCAACCTTCGCCAAACACTCTGCAGTTCAGTATGAAGTTTCAGTTATTACTTCTGAAACCTGAAAGGTTTAGCAATATTGCAGATTTCCATCTTTCCTAATATTTTGGCCTTCATACTGACTATGTCACTACTTTTTGACAATGTATTTTACATTTCATTTTCCAAGCAGTGTTTTATTAGATTAACTCAGATGGGAAGAATAGCTTCACATTTATCATGAGTGACTTGCATGTTCAGTCAAACACTGTGATATTGAGTAGTTTAAATCTCCAGTGTATGAACTGTAAATTAACATTAAAGGCCTCTCTTAACATCCATTACTCTGTTTAAACAGTCGTGAAGAATTACTAGTTGCTGGTAATTTCTCCTTGAATACAAATATATCATCTGTTCTAATGTTGTTTTAACTCTCTTTTCATGACACACAGATCAAGAATATCTTAAAATTAGGAAATGGCAAGGCTGAATAGTGTAATGGATAATTGAGACTTTTATTGCTGTTTAGTAGAAGTTTCAGGTTTGCTTGCAGCTCAAATTACTAATTTTCCTAAAAGCCAATGATCCTTTGGTTACTGAGCATGGTCCCAGAGGATAAATACCCATCCTTCTGGGACCACTGACTCAGCCTCTTCATAGTCTTAGCATAAAAATCTGACCTGTGAAGATGTGAAGTATGCACTCCTCTGTTGCAAGGGATGACTTTCTTTACTGAGTACAGTAGTCCTTTAAGGCATCCAGGCAGAACAGTGTGGAGAGTACTTCACTACAGACTTTTTTTGATAAACAGAGAATTTCAGACCCCAATGCTTTCCATTTATCACATTGCACAAGTGTGAGAAATTTGGACATAGGCACAATAAATAAATCAGTAAAAACCCCACAGAGTATGCTGCAGGATGCATTTCAGAGTAGAATCTAAGAGCAGAACTGTTGAAGAGCTTGTCATTTCCAGTTCATGTAGCAGTTGTGAAAAACAGCTTTGCATCTTCATAATACTTTAGCAGCTCATTGATTCCCCCTCCCCCCCCATAATCTAAGGACTGGGATCTGTGCTTCCCAAGTTGCTTAGGAAGCCTGGTGACATGAACTCAATACTTTTGAAGACTGAAATTGGAAACTCTGGCTACTGAAATCAGGATTATTAGCACTCATCCATGATAATACCTTCTCACTGTGTTGCCACATATTCACCTCACTGCAGTGTGTCTCTACCTGCTTATCCTGCCTCCTGTTATCTTTGCTGTCTGCCACTGCATGCTGTAGGGTGCACAGTACTAGGCCATAAAACCTTACCTCCTCATCCATTCTCCATCCCTTCTTGCAAACTGCTGCACATCTTTTCCCACCTCATGCAGCTAAACAAGGCGAATTTGTTTTAAACCACATGGGGATTAAGATCCTTTGCAGTATCTTGATTAGTGTTTAGGGGAAAATAAAATGCCAGTTTAAGCTTCTGATCTTTCATAACAGCATATAGAACTCCAGTGTTCAAATTTATGCTTAAAACAGCTGTTCTGGAGTCACATGTAACCAGAAATTAATTAGCCTGGAAAAGAATGACTGAAACTTAAATATAATCAAGTTTGTATTTCAGCTTCCATCTGTGGTGAAATCAAGACCTATTCAGCTTTATGATAGTTCATGGAGATGGCTTGATTTTTATTCTTGCAGATTACAAATTGCTTGCATTCTTGTTGTCTTTGTATATTAAGAATGACCTTATTTAAAAACTTCTTATGGTTCAACTTTCTTAGTAGGAACATTATCATGCACAGTTGAAACTTCTGTGGTGAGAAAAGGCATGTGCTCTAACAACAAAAGCCTGGCTTTATCCCTGTATTTGCACTGCTTAGCTGATATGTGCAAAAGCTGGTCTGTGCTAATGCTTGATAATAGTATATGGCAGCTAGCTGTATGTAGGGTTGACCAGTTGTTTATCCAGTTACTGTGTTTATGCAGATGCAATTAATGCTTTCATACCTAAACTCTCCTCTTGTTTTTTTTTATATCTAACCACCACTGTCCTCATCACTAGTGTGATATTGAGTGCCCAGCATAACTAGAGAGACGTAGAAATTTATCCTTGGAGTAGCCAGTCTTAAGTTATAGCTGTTTTGCAGAAATAGTTGATTAGAAACAACTAATTTCCCTTGAACCATAAAAAAATGAAACAGTTGACTACCTAAATCAAAGCATACATTTAGAATGATCTTGCAAAACAACAAAACTTTTTCCAGCATGTAAGCTTTGTGTGTTGTGAAGCTGTAATGATGAATGTCTTCTGGAATAACTGCTGTTTAAATAGTGGTCGTACCCATTCAGTGCAGCAATAAAAGGGGGTTTGTTGCTGATTTCGTAGACTTCAATGTCTCCTACTATCAATGTTCTGTTTGGCAACCTGGTGCAACCCTGTATGGACTAGGCTATAAGGAGTATTTAGAAAGTAAATAGTGGGCTGTTTGTCAGGGAAAGTCTATACTGTGAGCATGAAGGAGCTTGATCTATCAAGACTGCCAGGCTGCAATGCATGTTTTAAGTATTTTTACATCATGTACTTATTGGACAAAGAATCTTCTGCTGCTTCCTTATAAATATAATAGCTACTGGAGTAGTAGCTATCTGTGGATCTGTTCAGAACCAGCTGTATAAAAAGTGCTGTCATTATGTGAGCATGAATATGTTAGGAAGCTATTTCTCTCTCTATTCCAGCTGACTAAAGACTATAAGCAACATTGAAAGGCCTGTGTACATGTGAGGGACATGGTCCAGTCAAATGCTGAGGGAACACATGACTGTAATGGATTTACAGTGGGCTGGCAGTGCCCTACATTTTTTTTTTTCTTAATAAAAACTGCTGCGGTCACAAAACCTGCATATTGTTGTAGGTACATGGATGGTGGTAAACTCTTTCCTGGGGGGGAAGCAGGCATTTAGTTGGTAAAAATCTAAGTTTTCTTTGATTTTTGTGCTTAGTACATTTTCTAGCCTCTTGTTCACATAATGGTGTCTTATTTCTTTGTTTTAGTCTTATTTCTTGTGATTAACATTACACTGTTTGTGCCAATGAATTAATCTGTGGTTGATCTCCAGTGTGTTCAAGCTGGAGTTTGTACCCTCCTAATCCTAGGTCTCCTTCATGAATATCTTCCTTGCCTGTAGCCTGGGTGGAGCCTGTTCTGTCCTGCGCTGGCACTGGTATGTGAGCAGATGATTCATAGTTTTCAGTCAATTCATCATTATCTATGATATAATCTGTGTCATCATCCTTTGGTTGATCCTGTATTCAAACAAAGAAAAAGATCAGTGGAAGGGGGACTCTTGAGGAGGATTTTTGTTAAAGCTCAAGTGAACAAGTCTGATGCAATTCCACTCTCATTTTATTTCATTATTTGCTTTTTTTTTAGGTGTTAATTTACCATCTTGATGTTGATTAAAGCAAATAGTTGCTTACCATGTTCTTCTCTTGAGCAGTGTTGGGAAACATAACCTACCCTTCAGATCTTTAAGAAAATTTCAGTGCTTTAAATATCACTGATGGGTAGCCAATACTTTCAGCATCTGGCTGAATTATTTAGAACATGACTCATATTTGAAGCTCACAGTATTAGTGGACATTCTTGAAAATGTAGGAAAATGTAGCACTGTAGCTTCCGAGACCTCTTCTCTGCAACCCTGAAGAAACTTTATAATTCTTAGCCTTAAAAGTAATAAGCTTTGGAAAAGGGCCTTTATCAAAGTGTTTCATTGAGTATAGCAGGTCTTGGATTACACCTTAAATACAATTAACTGAGCTAGGTACTTACGCCATATGCACTGGGGCTGGTCAGAAGCTTGGCAACAGGATTACACCATGCAGGTAATGTTGTTGTGAGAGGTGGACCAGTGTGGGTTAAGATAGGTTTTAGGTATCTGTGAAGTTTGTTAAAGAATATTTCCCATACAGATACTGATACTAAGATTCTTCTCTATTACACAAAGAAATTTCATTTTAAATTATGAGAGAATCATCTAACTGAATGGAAACATAGAAAATACCATCTCTTTACTCACCCATTACTGCATACATTCATCTGTCATCAGTCTTGTCTAATATTTTTCAGTAACAACAAAAAACCCCAAGCCCTACACCCCCAACCCCCAAAACAAAACCCAAAACACTTGATGCTCAAAATCTGTCTTTTGAAGGGTGCCAGAAAGTGTGAAGGGATTGTCTTGTGGGATGCATAAATGCAGTAGGAGTTGGAAGAGAGGAACTGTGTACTAGATTATCCTGTTTACTATTGTCACACTTACAGCAGACAGATGACCTCCTATACAATTTCAACAGGAAATAATTTAAGATGCAACTGTATCGGCTCCCTTAAGAACAGTAGTGAACATTTTCTTAAATACATGTACTCAGCCTTTTGTGAAATCAGTGCATTTCTTCAATAGGCAAAGTATATTTCATCAAATATTAAGTTTCTTTGTTGCTGGGAGTATACATAGGTTGTTCTCTGTAACACTTTATTTTCAGCATCCAATGCATTTGTTTTACACTTCATACATCAATGTTCCTTTGTATAAAATTATGTAAATAAGTTAGGAACAGGCTTTATGCTATTGTCTCACACCTGTCTTTCCAAACTCTTCATCCAAAAGTGCTTTATTGAGATGAAAGAAAAACCTGCTCATCTTGAGCAATCATTATCGTCCTCCTATATGTCAATAACAGCTCTCCCATGAGTCCCTCAAGTTGACTTATCTTTGCTACTTTTACTCACAAAGTAATTTTCAGTGTTCTTTGGGAAGCAGGTCTGTCAGCTATTTTTGCTGCTAAGGAAAATTTGCTTTATTGATTGTCATCCCACTTTCTCACCCCTGCTCCTTTTTCTTGCTTGTTCTCTCTCCCTCACTCTTTCTCTCTGCCTCCTTAAAGAAGAAAGGAACAAATGTAAAACTGAGTAGTGATTCAAGCTCTACAGCAATATTGTAGCAATACTGAGCAAGTAACAGTGTGTCTTAAATGTAACCACTCCAGTGCCTCCTTTTCTTTCATTATTGGTTGTTTAGGGTATCGCTGCTTTATACACAAAGTACAAATTCTGTATCCTGAAGAAACTGTTAATGGAAAACACCCTTATGATCTCAGTTACAGATTGACAGGCTAAATAACTTGCTCTGCTGTTCTCTATACTACAGCCGTGGAAGTTGTTCTATAGCATCTGGGTTTCTTGTGTGTTTGTATTTTTTGAAAATTAAATTGCATCTGTCCAGAAGCCTGTGTGATTCCTTCATCCAAGGTCATATACTGAGTCAGTGTGAAAAATTGAGTCTACTTCAAAAAAGATTGTAAGATTTCAATGTAAATTTTTATCAGAACCATGATCAAGGTGGGAATCTTGTCAGATCAAATTGTGCAGGGAAGGTGTAGATCCTCTTCCTCCTGTAAGAGTAAAATCAAACCAAACAATCCTTTTCTGATCCACTCCCAACCTTATCTGGAACCTCTGAAGTGCCAAGCAGTTAAGAGCTATTATTAAAAGGCAATGTATGAAAGCCATCAATTAGAGTTGTTTTGTTTTCAGCACTTCAGGAAAAACCTAATTAAAAGGCCAAAAATGGAAGTAGGACCATAATTCTAGGTTTTTAATCTTTGGAAATATTGGCTTTGTTAGTACAAACAACTTGAGTTATTTCAACGGAGTTGTCAGACCTAGCATGAAAAATACAGGCTTGTAATGGAAGTCGCTTTTGATTATACTGAGTTCTGTCTGCTCTGTTCTTTTATTCTCTTCCAGAGTAAGTAACCAAAGCTGAATATTACTCTACATTTCCTCCTTAATCTGATGTTTGAGCTAGGCCTTAATTCTAAGCAGCCTCATAACTTTATAATGAGCTTTTATATCTCTCAGTAAAAGCTTGAGTCCTGTTTTCCTCCGATGTTTTCATGAAGCCCAGCACCACATCAGACAGGAATAGAGGGTGCATGCTGAAACAGGTTAGTCACTTGGCTGCCACAGCAGTCTTCAGTCTTTCGAGCCACCACAGCTTTTAGCATAAACTTTTGTCTGGTGTGTTTAACTGGTTGCTATGTGTGTATGCTGATGTTTTGAAGTTGAGTAGTGGCTTCGTTTGGGGCTGCAACAGGTTCTCTAACTCCCCTTCCTTTTGCATTTGCTCCAACACATTCATTGCATATTGTCCATGCTTCTGCTTTAAACTGCATCTCAAGAGGCTTTAAAGTGAAGACAACTTTCTTGTGCTTGTTGTGATGCTTCTGAATCCGAAATAAATTATTTATCTCTTCGTTCCTTATTTAACTAGTTATTATTCAGCCCACTAAAGGAACTTAAATTGCACTGGCCTATTTTTCATTGTTTTAATGACCTATGCCATAAACGTTTTCTCTTTATTGTTGACAGAATTGCTTTATAGTATTACAGACATAATCACATCATTCACTGCAGCATGAAAGAGGAATTCTAATCCATGTGCAGTGCTGGCATTTCAAAAGTATATCAGACATGGGCCGATAGCATTTTAGGGCTGGAAGGAAGTCTTATCACACTCCAGATGCATTTCCCACCATCTCCAGGGAGAAATAATTTAAATAGTGTAATAGAAAAAGGTAGATTTTCCACTAAGGCTGCTTTAAAAATTGGAAGAAACTAAGTGCAAACCTCTTAGCATAACTCAAATTACTGCTGAACAAATTCATGCCTGTCTAATTCAGGGATAGGGAAAAGATAGCAGGAAAACATTATATGCATCAACCCACTTCTAGATTTGCACTTCAGTCCTGCACAGGCAGAACAGCCCACCTGCATGTCTCAAATTCTACACTGTACAATATACTGTGTTAAAAAACATTATTAATATGGTCAAGGTGATAATTTCTAAGTTGGGAAACTGAATTCAGCATACCTGTATATGCACATGTGTGGAATTTTAATCTATATACAGTGCTGGCACATTAGCATGCCTTACTTTCATAACCAAATACCAATTTTTCCATTGATTCCCTGTATCTCTAGGTTTCCACTCTCAGTTTACATGCCCAGAAATGTTTAGCCTGGGTTCCCTCATTGCTATTTGAACATCTCTTTGCCCAGGCAGTTCCAGTCTTCCCTTGCCACTAGCCAGGCACAGTTCCTCTCCCTTCCTGTCCCACTGACACCAGACTCAACATCTAAATCTGTTTACCCCTTCCTGATTTAGCTTCTGTCTCTGCAGATTTTGACTCATGATATCCTTTTCTGTACTGCCCAGCAACAAGCAAAGAAGGCAATGCCACTGCAGACAAGACAGTCAGCAAGTGTCTGAACAATGTAGCCTGAAGTTGAACCACAGGCAGGTTGTCTGTTGGGACTGATGAGGCTGAGCAATTCAAATAGGGCCTACAGGGAGGGTACAGCATGCTCAATAGCAACAGGACCTTCAGAATTTAGCTTTTGAAATTGAAGAGTGGGTGTTTTTTCTAAAGTCTATGAATAGCCAATTTTTCCAAGTTTCACAATGTGATCTAGTTTAGACTGGAATTTCAAAGAAATGGCAAAAGGCATTTCCAAGGTGGAATATGAAGTCTTTGCTTTAAGTATGGTGCATTTCAAAATAATCCCATGAGGATTTATCAGGAACAAAACCATGGAATTGCATGATTTCTATGTTGTTGGTGGTTTTTTTGCCCCCAAAGCACTATGCCTGAAACAAACATCTATTATGGAAAATTTCCTCCTATATAGTTACTGCTTCACAAACATACAGGTAACTTA
>NW_010972676.1:9816348-9816657 GCF_000737465.1 Haliaeetus leucocephalus
CCTACCCTCCAGCAGATCAACCCTCCCTCCCAACTTGGAGTCACCTGCAAACTTGCTGAGGGTGCACTCAATCCCCTCATCCAAATCATTGATAAAGATATTAAGCAGAATGGGGCCCAACACCGAGCCCTGGGGAACACCACTTGTGACCCGCTACCAACTGGATTTCACCCCATTCACCACAACCCTCTGGGCTCAGCCATCCAGCCAGTTTTTCACCCAGCGAAGAGTGCACTTATCCAGGCCACAAGATGCCAGTTTCTCAAGGAGTATGCCGTGAGAGACAGTGTCAAAGGCCTTGCTGAAGTC
>NW_010972676.1:9816744-9819096 GCF_000737465.1 Haliaeetus leucocephalus
AACTTAAACCAGACTTTTCAAGTGAGAAGTATCAGGTAATCTTGATGAAACACTACTGCCACTAGCCATGTTGCAGAACATTTAGGATTTCCATTATGCAGAAAATTCTGAGATAGCAAAATAGTTTTTGTGGCATATCAGGATGAAAAATCAGAATATCAAAATCTCTGTTCTTGCAGCAAATAAGCATCACATGAGCACACTTTGTTAAGTTGACATGTTCTGACGAAATTTTGAGAATGTTGGTAAAAAACACTATCTTTTTGATAAAATGGCATTAGTATGTTCAAATAAGAAAAAAATATTCTGGTAGAAATGTTGTGGCTGTTTTGACTTGGACTTAAAGGAGGCTCACTTTGCTTTTGTTGGATGAACAAAGTCCTAGTCTGTGGCTCTACTAAAAAGCATAATAGTAAGAGAAATAACTTGTAGTTTTGGGGGGGCTGGTGCAGAATGAGGTATGACAAAAACCAACCACAAACAAACCACAAACAAACCACAAAAACCCCCAGAAATAGCCCCCCCCCCAACCCTGCCAAGCAGAAGATGGGGCCACAGAAGTACATATGGCAGCTCTGCTTCAGCTCTGTAAAGCCCTGCATTTTGCTTAGAAGGTGTTTTGCCTTTTGCCTCATTGTGTAACAGGGGCTCTGTAACTCAAGGTAATCTCACCCTCCCCAAAGGCAAATATGCTCACACTATAATTACTATTAAAAAGCCCTGAAGTACAGGGATTATGGTGATGCTAGTCAATTACATAAAGTGATTTTTCTAGAGAATATATTCCTATATCAAACTGTGCTATAAATACACATTTGTTAGAAGTATGTTACTTAATATTCTATTGCTAGGTGCTGTATTTCTGCAGTAAGCGTAAGTTGATAGAGGTAAATGTCACCACTCCCAGAATCCATCCTTTGTGCAAGGTTTTTAAATTTCTTAAGGCTTGCAGCCTTTTATTTTAAAGTGTCCCTTTTGTGAATATTTTTATGTAAGTCTGAGTTGTAAATTAGTGATGTCACAAGTTTAATATTACTCTTTGTTCTATTTCTGAAGAAATATACATAAGAAAGGTATATAAAAAAAGATGTCACTTCTGTTCATTCAATCTATTTTCTGTAGTAAGGACAAATGATGTTTTGTTCCTTGGCAGAGTTTTGTGGGGGTTTTTTTTTTTTTTAAAAGAGAATGATTTTGGTATTAGCTATGTGATAGCCTAAAGAGCAAACATTTCCATTTCAGTAGTGTTTGAGTGGGAGCAGGCAAACCATGAAACTTTGATTATCTGCTAAGTTCTGCACGTGGCTAACTCCTGCTAACAGCTGACTGAGATTATTTGGTTACTTTATACAACAGCTTGTGTGCATGACTGAGCTGGTGAGGCACAGAGACATCTCCAGCTCTTAAGTACATGCACAGCAGATTAAAATCACCTAAAGGAGAGATTTTTTTTTTTTAGGGGGGTCTCCTCCTGACTCTTGCAAGAGAGCATGATGTTTTCTCATGTCCTGCAGAGTTTTCTTCACTGGATGCGGAGTTATCAGTGTAGACTGGCTGAAAAGTGCAGGGCATGATTATATTAATTCTAATTGTTAGAATAACAGGTATCTTTTTGAAAAGACCATGAAATCTACAGTGACGTAACATATAAAGATAACCAAATCTGCACTGTGGAGAAAGTTGAGAAGGAATCACTAAATCTAGTACAAATGATATTGTAACTAAGAGCTATTACTAGTGAATTCTGCTCTAGTTCTTTGTGACTCTTTCTTCTTTTTATAGGTGGTTTAAAAAAAAAATCCCACTACTATTATAACAACTGAGGATAAATGGAATTATACTGTAGTCCTGCAAAGTCAAATAATCAGGTCTGTATTTTATTTTAAGAGTCATTCTTTTTGTCTTCATCTTTCTCATGTCAGAGAACAGGGAAGGTGGATGAAAATCAGTGGTAATAAAAACTAGTTCAGTGCATCCTTACAAGAAAGTCTGTCTGTCAGATTCTAGAGCCAGATGTAGTGTCAGACCTGAGGAATTAACTCTGGCTTTTATGCAGAGATGTGTGTGTGTGTGTGTGTGTAAAAAAAAAAAAAAAAAAAAAAAAAAAAAAAAACCAAAACCAAAAAAACAACAAACCAAACAAAAAAAAAACCAAAACAAAAAAACCCAACCAACCAAACAAAAAAAACACAACAAAAACCCAAAAAACCAACCGAAAAAACCCCCACAACAAAAAACCCCAACAAAACAAAAAAACCCAAAAAACCAAAACACCCCCCCAAACACCCCAAAACAAAAAAATACCCCCAAAACACCCCCCCCCCCCCCCCCCCCCTCGCCCCTCAAACCACA
>NW_010972676.1:9819106-9901117 GCF_000737465.1 Haliaeetus leucocephalus
AAAAAAAAAACCCCCCAAAACCCCCCCCCCCCCCCGCTGCTTTCAACTCTGAAACTGGAAGCATTGCAGAGATGTGGGCAAAAAGGAGGGAGTTAATAGAATTGATCTGAGTCAGGTCTTTTTATACAGAAGTAGCTGCAGACTGAGAAGTGGCTTGTTCTGTAAACAGAAATGGGTAAAATGGGATATTTGCAGACCATGGGCTTCTAGTTGTGAGCTCACTGAAGCAGAGAGGAAAATTGAGACATCTTAGTCAAGTTATTTGAAGTCTATTATATCCCAAATATAACATCTCCGTGCAAAGAAAAAAATCTGAGATGTAAATGGAGGCTTGCTTATGTAATTGATAAGTGGGTAGTGCAGGTACTCTTGAAAATAGGATAGGGCATGCAAAAGGATAGAAGAATATTCATATAAGATTCAAAAGGAATATATGAACAGGCACTAATGTCAGACAAATTAACATTAGAAGGAGCTTTGGAACACACAGACTATGTGAGGCAGCTAAAGAGAAGAAGAAACCTCCCTGAAATAAGTTGTATAATAACAAGGAAATGATTCTCATGTAACAACCCCCCCCCCAACCAAACAAAATACAACCAACTAAAAAAAAATATGCACCAACAGTGACATAGGAGTCAGCTACACACACAATGAAGAGATAACTGTGTTGCACTACTGACATCAGCATTGATGATATGCATGTGACTTCAGAAAAATGTGTGATTCAGTTGATGTCATTGGTAGGATTTATCTTCCCTATCTTCAGACACCTTATAGTAGGTTATCTGAAAGAAATCTAATCTACTTGTCGTTCTTTTTCATCAATAAAGAGGAATGGCCAAATCCCAAGGCAGTTAGTCTTATTCTGCAGTGCTGGAGTTAATTGCAATGAATTGAAACTAGAATGACTTACTTTCCTTTTTATTAACTATAAAAGAGTCTGAACAACTAGATTAGACTTAGATGGCTAATAATTAAGTATCTGAAGTTTTGTGAAACAAATTTCACTTCAGGACAAAAGAAAGTAGAACCCCTGAGGCAAAATATAAGAAACCAAACACAATATTCTCCATAGCAAGGAAACTAGGAGTGTATGAAAGGCATCTGTTTTCACAATTAGGAAATACTATAACAAATGCCTTTAGAACAAAAAAAGATAAAAATAATATAAATTTCTGTGTAATAAATATAGCATCAAAGCCAGCAGTGGAATCAAAACCTAAAATAATTCAGCTTGTGAAAACCTGAATGACTGTGGAATTCAGAAAAAGAAATTTCATCTCAGAAAACCTGAAGATTTCCTGATGCATTTGAAGGCACAGAAAATTTCTCAGGACATTGCAAAACTGGTCTACATGTGGCTTGGCAATAGGGTTTCTTTTCCTGCAGAAAGCAAACTTCTGCATGTGGTACATCGTCAGCATGATTACAAAACTGGAGATACCATTGGCATGAGTAAGCTAAATTATTGCATCAGAAAGGATGAATGCTGGTGTGACCTGGCTGTGCAGACACTTAAGGCCTTAAAAAGACACTGATGCTAGCTGCCTCAGACGAGATCACTTTCAAGCTCTTCACATGAAGCACATTCATTGTATAAAATGCTTCAGCCCTGGTACTGGTAAAGGGAATGAATGCAGAAGAGCAAGCAAGTTAGCAGGGATTTCTGCACTCTGTCGGGAAGAGTGTTTCATGAGAATGTCCTTGGCATCACCCTCTGCCTGAGAGGTATTCCAGAAGACAGATGTGTGAAGAATAAGGACTGGTAGTGGT
The DNA here is from genome assembly GCF_000737465.1 of Haliaeetus leucocephalus. Classification (NCBI taxonomy): domain Eukaryota; kingdom Metazoa; phylum Chordata; class Aves; order Accipitriformes; family Accipitridae; genus Haliaeetus; species Haliaeetus leucocephalus. The sequence continues at coordinate 9,820,883 of NW_010972676.1, forward strand.
TATGTGTCTTGCTAACGACAATCTAATACCAGTAGTACCACAAATCTAATAATTCGCAAGATGCAGGGAGAGTAAACCTTAAAGATTAAATGCAGTGAAGTACAAGTACAGACTGGTTTTGATCAAATGAATTACTTCAATCACATCATAGAATAAAAGAGAAAAGGTCTGATCCAAATAAAGTGAAAGCTATAAAGCTTTTAAAAACCTCTCATCAATAAATTATATCAGGTACAATGAACTTGTACCCACTAGGGTACCAAGAATAGCAATGGTTGTAGTGTCTCTACCCTGGGAAAGGAGAACTTGGGGACCAGAAGGGTGGTGGAAGGAGTGGGCAGCAAGAGAGTAATGTGAACAAGACTTTCTAAACAAGGGCATCATTCTGCTCAAATTAAAATAGTACAGTGAAAGCAAGGCAATAAAATGTCTGCTTACAGAACTTTGTAAGCAACAACTGGAATAATATTCTTGCTATGGCCCTCTGGTGATACGGAGTGAGAGCTAAAGTCAGTGCACCAAAATAGGAAAATAATTATTTGGGATTTTTTTCAGGAAGTCAGATATTTTATCATTATATAGCTATAGCTGCACAATAACAGTTAAAATAGTTCACAGATCTGTGGAGGCTGTTTTTGACAAATCTCCAGCTTCTGCATTGCCAAGATTCAGAGGATGCTATCACAGTTACAAAGGTACAACTTGAAAGGGAAATACGATCCCCTATGAGAAAATCCTGTAAAGAACTACTTTTCTTGTGCATTTTATTGAAGGATAAGCTATGAATGTGGAGGAACGCTTGGAGGAACAATGTCCTATATTCTGATGCTTGCTTGTGTTTGTAAAGATGCTAACAAAAGCAGAGAAATAAAAGTGATAATTCACTGTATCTCTTAGAAAACCCAGGATGATCTGTATAAAAATAACAAACTCTCTTCCTCTATCAGAAGGCTATGGAATAAAAGGTAAATTAGGAGATGGGTGTCATGCAAGAAGGAAGAGAAAAGAAGCTTCAAAGAAAATTAAAACTCTGAAAAAGTTTTTTGAGGATTGGTTGGTACGGTAGTGAAGATAGACCAGAGAGCTATTCTCTTGGCCCAGTATGAGTGTACAAACAGAACTGTGATCAGGGATGTGTGTATTCTTATGGAACATAAAAAGCAGTGCACCAAGGTGACCTGTGCTGGGTGAAGCCCATGACAAAGCGGACAGTAACAGGAGAACATACAATGTATTTGTGAAAATATTATTGCCTATTTGTACAGTTGTGAGAAACCATACTCATTCCAGATGTGAAAGTAGATTCAAAACCTGTGTGACAAGATCAGGACATGGTTTAGCACTTTTGCAGAAGAGTATTGTACTTGGTCATGTGTTGTACTGATGGCCAGTAAGGTGATGAGTAAGAGGGCACTGGGAGTGACTTAAAAAAAAAAAAAAGGCAGTCTTTTAATATCCCTATGCTGACCTGAGCTGATGAGAGCAGGATAGCCTTTGTAAAGCCTTGTTAATAGAAAGCTTGTTTAGTTTAATCTATCATCTGAGAATCTCTAGTCCTGTGAGCAGATTGGTCCAAAGATTACGTCTTCAGATTCTCCAGCTGCTTATTCCAATGTGTAACCTACGTTATATGCACAATTAGCTAGCTGGATGAAGCTGGAAGTCTCTAATAGGTTTGTGAAGAAAGTACATTAAGAAGTGGAGGGCTCAGTGTTGAGGAAGGGAAGACTTATTGCACAGGAATAGGTTCTGCTGTAATCCAAAAAAAGCAGCCTTCTGGCAAGCCAGGTCTTTGCTTTTGTAAAGATATTTTAAAACAGAAAGACCACTTAGAAAACCCTTCTGATATAACGTTTCCCAAGAGGTATGTAAATTTCAGCACAAAGTACAATTGAGGGTAAGGAATTATGGCAGATATCCTAGCAAAAAAAAGAAATTACTGAACAAGGATAATAGCAGCTTTTATACTCCTTGGAGTGAAAGAATTGTGAGGTATTTATCCTAGTATTACATTTTAGGATTCTGAATAGGTAAAACAGGATATTTTGTTTAGGAACAGTGGCAGATTAAAATAACTGTACATAAGATATGTATTAAGAGATCAAACTGCATTTGATCAGCAGAGAAGCTTATCAAATATAAAACAAATACAGGAAAAAAGTAGCACTGGATTTCCAGTTGGGATAGTTCATCTATCCCAACCTCAGCAAGTTTGCAGACGACACCAAGTTGGGAGGCAGGGTTGATCTGCTTGAGGGTAGGGAGGCTCTACAGAGAGATCTGGACAGGCTGGATCGATGGGCCAAGGCCAACTGTATGGGGTTCAACAAGGCCAAGTGCTGGGTCCTGCACTTTGGTCACAGCAACCCCATGCAGCACTACAGGCTTGGGGCTGGAAAACTGCCCAGCAGAAAAAGACCTGGGGGTGCTGGTTGACAGCCGGCTGAATATGAGCCAGCAGTGTGCCCAGGTGGCCAAGAAGGCCAATGGCATCCTGGCCTGTATCAGAAATAGTGTGGCCAGCAGGACTAGGGAGGTGATTGTTCTCCTGTACTCGGCCCTGGTGAGGCCGCACCTTGAGTACTGTGTTCAGGTTTGGGCCCCTCACTGCAGGAAAGACATGGAGGTGCTGGAGTGTGTCCAGAGAAGGGCAACCAAGCTGGTGAGGGGCCTGGAGCACAAGTCTTATGAGGAGCAGCTGAGGGAGCTGGGGTTGTTTAGTCTGGAGAAGAGGAGTCTGAGGGGAGACCTTACTGCTCTCTACAACTACCTGAAAGGGGGTTGTAGTGAGGTGGGTGCTGGTCTCTTCTGTCAGGTGGCTGGAGATAGGACGAGAGGAAACGGCCTCAAGTTGTGGCAAGGGAGATTAAGGTTAGATATTAGGAAAAATTTCTTTACTGAAGGGGTTGTCGGGCATTGGAACAGGCTGTCCAGGGAAGTGGTTGAGTCACCATCCCTGGAGGTATTCAAAAAAGCATGTAGACAAGGCACTTCAGGACATGGTTTAGTGGGTATGGTTGATGGTTGGACTCGATGATCTTAAAGGTCTTTTCCAACCTAAAAGATTCTATGAATCTATTCTATGATCTCACTGCTTCTATCACCATACATATCTGGAGTGGGATAACCAAACTCTTAATATCTGTCTTTGCACAAAAGGCTTTCCTGTGAGTCTGTGAATGCTAGAAAAAACTATGTTGAGTGAGGACAGCGTGCTGTGATGGAGAAAGTTTGAGACACATGGGGCGGGGGGGTGGGTGAGGTGGGAACAAGACAGACTTTTGCAAGTGTCACAAGTGAATTTTATGGCTTTGGTAGAAATACAGTTGGGCAAAGGTGGAAAAATAAGATTATTTTTGCTAAAGTGAAGATTTGAAGGGGATAGAGTTTTGCAAAGCTATGGTATTCCAGATGAGAAGCTGCAATGAGAAATGCTAAGCCTTTCTTCTGTTTTACTATATTTTTAAAGGCATGTGGGAACTTAATAAATTAGGCAAATGGAAAGATGTATAATTTTACAGTAGGTATTCAAGGCACAGCAATCATTGCCTGAAGAAATCGTGGAGCCAGTGATAGAGGGAAGTATAATCTGATTCTGTAAAACAATTACAGTTGTGCAAGCAAAGGCAACAGGGGGTGCCAGACCTTAGGCCTCTGGGAAAGGTAAGGGAATTCCCCCACTCTTTTCTGTACAACCCCCAAGGTGTACGTGGAGGGTTTTGTTTTTTCCATCTGCTGCTGGAACATCAGCATGATGGTAAATAATGGATCTGCCACAGTACAAGGAAATCTGTGCCCTAGTAATGTGGTCATTGCTTTGTTTGGCTAAAGTATAAAATGCTTTTGTAATTCTTTTTAATGGATTATTTTGATGTTATTTAGATGTTGCAGGTATTCATCAGGCATCAGTTTCAGAGAGGTTAAGCCAGTCTCTTAAAGCTTGTCTACCTCATGTCTGACAGTTCATTACGTTTCTAGTGAAAGATTCTGGAAACAGATTATGAAAAAATTTTTGTTTTAATTCAGTATCATTTCCTTCTAATTACTGGCGTAATACACTGCGCACATGTACCAATGGTGGCACTGACCCAAATACAGGCGATAATAGAGGTGGGGAAAAGTACAGTGCAGCATGAATGAGCATAAGGTTTTCTCATTCTCAGTGTTTCATTACAGATGGAGAGGTCAGCTATTGGGGTTTCAGTCATGAGTTGCTCATAATACAAAAACTAGCTATACTGTGCATGAGCAAGTGTAGCTGTTCTGTGAATGTGATTTGGTTAAACACATTCATTGAGATCACTGCTTTTCTCTTTCTTCCCCATCTCTGACAACTCCTGCTTTCAACTCTGAATCCAGATGTGATTTCAAAACTGCCACTCAGATTTCACTCTAATGGCTCATTTCCAAATACCTTCACATTTTAATTGATTTATACCTAGATTTGTATTCAAAAGCCTAACTCTATGCAAGCTTATGCTCACTTCATTTCCTTTTTTTCACAGCTATTTTTTTCCCTGCATAAAACAGATATAGTCACTTTTTTGTAGTAGTGGTATGGCCTGTTCTGATTCAGTGAGTGTTAAAATTATTGCTTGGCTGTTGATGACAGCATTTGGATAGCTAAGCCTATTGATCTGTTTTACTCCTGTGAGAGAGCATAAGAGGGAATTCGGTCACTTTGGAAGGCACTTGACTTCTCCAAGTTCTTCCAAAATTTTGTTGCATGTAGAGGGGACCTGTTTCCAGCAGTGCAGTAAACTCCCCCCAGCACGTTTACCTAGCTCTGCAGTCTGCTGTGGCAAGGAGGCAAAGCATGGTCCTTCAGCTTTCCAGATTTGTTAGCAGCCTTGCTTGCTTTTGTTTCCAGGAATGCCTATGACTAAGACCTGGCAGATACCAAAATGACTTCTAAGCCTGAGAGAGGAGCGTGCATAGCCTGGCCCTATAAATAACCAATCTTCTGCAATGGCATGGCTAGAGCTAATTCAGTAACAACCAGAGCACTCCAGTGTAGAGGACAGAAGATCAAGCAAAGAACTGAAATCTTGTCTGGACATGTGTGTTTCTCAAAGTGTGAAAGAGCTTTGAGCAGCAGTAGGTATGATATGCCTCCTGCTTTCCATATTGAGCTAAGGCAGTGGACCAGACTCGCTGTGTGTGAACTGCAAGAGTCCTGTAAGGTGTTTCGTATTCAGATTTTCACTTCCATATAGGTTAGTTTGATTTGCCCTTCTAACTGAGGTGGTGTCAGTTACGTGTGGTCTAAGGGCTGAGTTGTTCATGTTGAACTATAATAAGCTCTTGTCTAGAGCTTCACCATTAAGAATCCCAAGGCAAGGCATTCCTTGCCACGTCAGCCAGTGACTGAGGTCATGTAGTCCTCCAAGCTCCTGTCAGAGGCATGCAATACTGTCACAGGCACCTGAATTAGCAAGGCTTTCCAGTATGCTGGTACGGACCACTACATCTAGATTTCTGTCTTGTTGATTAATAATACAAATTGAAGGTCACCTAATATTTATTAGGAGGATGATAACCTCTAATAGTTTTTTGAATCAAAATCCTTGATGGTACCTTAAAAAAACCAAAATCCAAACTCACCAAAACAAAAAACCCCCTACCTCAGCCAGACCCAAAACACTGCCCCAAAAAACTGTAGAAGTGTGGAAATGTAAAACATACCGCTAAACTCACTGGGTATCTTAGCAGTAGCAGTTATATTTTTGAGTACTTAATGAATTTTATGTAATATTGCAGTATAGAAATGGCTGTCATCAAGGTACTCTCTTAGAAGATACAGAGCTTGCAGTGCTGTACCAGGAAATGAGCTGCCTGAAAAGTTGAAGTCAAATTCTTCTAGGAAAAAAAATGAAAAAGAAATAGGCAAGAGAAAAAGGTCAAATGTTTTGGTTTTGCCAAAATTGGAAATTGTAACTATCTTGCACTAGACATTTAAATAACTTCTTGAAAATTTAACTAAACTAGACTACATTTATTTTCACTCTGTTTACTGTGGAATCTGGGGACTAAGTATCAAATGGGCTTAATATTGCAAATTGTCAAAAATAACAGCCCAGTGTTAGTGAATCATAATTAGTTTAAAATCACATAATATAAATTTTAAAGAGAAACTTGTTTTCTGGTGTTTGGTACTACAAATCTTTTCCAAACTCTGTAACATAGCTCTTGGAGATAGACCATTTTAGGCTGTATTTGGAACTTTTTTCCTGTGGCTTTCAAGGAAGAGAACTAACACAGTGACAATAACATCTCTTTGAGATATGTATAAGGCTGTTGAGAATGTTTTTATGGAAAATAGATCTTGTCAGACAAATCTAATTTTATCCTTGGATGAAATTACAAGTTTTATAAAAATAACCTGCACTTAATATGCTTTGTTAAGGCATTTGGAATGGCATTATGATAAAAAAATCAGCTTGCTACAGTATCAATAAGATATGCATTAAATTGATTAAGAATTGGCTCATTGATAGACCTGAAATAGTAATTGCCAGTGGAGAACTGCCATGAATTGGTGAATGTTTCAATGCAGGTTTTAGAGGGGTCAATAAAAAAATCTGATATTCAGTAATTTCACCGCTGTGAAGTTGCTGATGATAAAATATGTGGATGGTGCACACTAAATCATGATAAGGACAAAACAGTCATGTAGACATACCTTGATTGTCTGGTAAGCTGGTATTGCTCAAATATATTTCCTCTAATTGCATTCCTGAAAACAAATAAGCAAGGAGGGCCAAAATTCCCTGCAGTGCTTGTGAGTTGTAGTGCCAAGACTTTTCATGAGCTCTGAGGAAAGCAATGCATGCAAACAGTGAGTAGAGAATAAAACTAGTGTGTCAATGCTTCTGTATTAGATACTAGTGAGACCAGTGCTGGAATACCATGCCCAATGTGGTGGTCCATGTTTTAATGTGGTTTTCAAAAAGTTGGGAAGGATGTAAGAAAGAAAGAGCACCCTCATTCTTCCCTCAAAATACTAAAAATAAAGGAAAAGGTAAAATAATGACTTAATGAACCCTCTAACTACCATTTCATGAAAAAATACTTAATACTGGAATGTTTATTTTTAAAAAATAAATTAATGCAGGAAATAAGCCAGATCTGTGCTAAAAGACACAAAACATGTTTTAACAGTGACTAACTAGTGAAAAATATTCTTAAGGGAAGTAATGAACTCTCCATTGATGATATTTTCTGGTCTGAAATGGATACCTTCCTGATACCTGGTATCCTTTAGCTTGAACAAGTTTCTGAAATCAATACAGGATGAAATTTAAGAGTCTAATGTCTAGGAGTTCAGACCTGATAATGTAAAAGGTCCTGTGCAGCCTAAAATTTAAGCTTTATGAATTCAGTTAGTTAACACCTTAGAAGCCCTTTGACACTAGGGAAGTCATAGAAGTGCTCAAGTTAATTCCCTCTGGAAGGAGAATTGGCTTAGTATCTGAAAAATATTTACTCTTTAAACTGTGGGGGCGGGGGGATTGTATTTTCTTAATTTCTTATAACCTGGGACAACTAGGCACATGTCTGTATGACTACACTTGTTAAATGCTATCTTTCTAGTTACTTAGCTCTGCTTCATTTATCTTGCTAACATTCTATGGAAGCACATCATCTAAGCTCTTCTTTGTTCTCTACCAGTGGAATAAATATTTCATTATCTTTGTGTGTGAACCTGTAGTTCTTGAATGAGTTTTACAATACTGTATTGGCTTTGTACTCAATTATAATCACTAGCTTCAAGTTTGTCAACAACAGACTGCAGAGGACACTTAACTCATTTAGCATCTTGAGAAAATTGCTGTGTGCAAGGTATTTAGATTTAAAGTAATTTTGATTTTTTTTTTTTAACTCTTGTCCCCAACATACCTGAATACAAATTGTAGTAATGGACTATTCTCTCCTATTCTGGAAAAACATCTCCAAATCACACCAAAGATCTCATGGAAATTGACACCAGTTCAAAGATTTGTCTACCTCTGCAGAACTGTTAGTATACTGTGGCAAGGCATTTGATGGTGCATAGGGAAAGCACTATCCCAGTCAGGATATGATTAGTGATGGACAGCTTTCACAGGGTCAAATGTTTATTTTGCTGCAGGTGTCACACACAATAGGTGTCCCAGGCAATAGATACCTTCAGTACTGTCACAGAAGCAGACCTAAAGCTGTGTTAACTAGACTCAATCTTCATGAACATCATGATGACAAATGTCTGTGACTGGTGAAGAGTAGTAAAATTACCAGGTTGTGGCAGTATCTACAATACCAGTTTTGTGTGTGGCCCTGTATCACCCTGGATAGCTGGGACCGTCCTCTCTCCAAACTGTGTCTGTCTTCAACCCTGTGCTATCCTGCTCCCATCCTAGTGTTTTGCACAGCCTCTGCTTCTCCTGGAGAAGGGCTGGTTTTCCCTCCTTTTTGCCTGGCCAGTGGTGCTACTTCCTCTGCTCCCCAAGGAGCCAGAACAAACCTGTGTGTGTGGGATCAGCGGGGCATCTCTGGCCCTAGGAAAACGGCAGCAAAGAAGGAAACTGTGTTGGGGCAGGGTGTTCCCAGTGCCCCTGCCCATGACCATTTCTCTCCGAGGGACAGATGCTCATCTTCTGGGGAGCCAGTGAGATGCAAGAGAGAGATACTAGGTATGGTCTCCAGAAACCCAATTAGCTCCTTATTCAGAAGGCTTTGTAGTGTGGCAGTAGCTGGTAGCTAGTGTGTGATGATTTGTGGGTATCAGCATTGTGAATGACTTGAATGAGGTTGCCTCTCCTTAGTTTCACTTCAGCAGCCCAAAGGAACACCCCTAGGGGGCAACTTCCTTTCATCCATTTGGATCACTGGTATTGCCATAATTTAGATGAGAGATTATGACACCTTTACTAAAAAAATATTTTTTGCCTCTCTAGCTAATAATTTTCTTCCATAGCACCATTGGAGCAGCTTCCTCTGCTATTTTTGGCATACACACCTCTAAACCGCAGACAAGAGCTCTCTGTGTCTGCCCCTTCCTGAATTATGATTTTTCTATACCCGAGTGTGATGGTGGGTGTTATTCTGGATTCTGTCACAGTAGTTTTTGACTATTGCACATCCAGGAAAGCTGTTTTTGATCAGAAGGAGGAACTCAAACTACAGTTTTTGTGAGATGCTATATTAACATTTGTAATGGAAATATCTTTGATTTCTCAGATGAAAATGTTTCTGGGTTGATGGCTGACACTTCAATGAAAAGTCAGAATTTTCCAAGGGCACTTTCATTCAGTTGAAAGCTGCTTTTTTCTGTGGAAAACAGTTTTGAGGGAAAATATTTGAACAGCACAGTTAAGGCCCAACTATATGTACAAATACAGCTTTGTCTGACCTGGGATAGTTGTTAAGGACAGAGGATTACAATTATTTTGGGTTGAGGATGGCTGTGTAAGTCTGACCTCAGTACTAAGCAAAGTCTTTGAACACCTTTTGAAGGAAAAGAGTAATCCAAGGACATGAAGGTACATGGAAAATTGGATAAAATGCAATGTGTTTTAACAAAAGCTGATTGTGTCAGACTAGACCAGTATTTATCTTTGATAAGATAACTGATTTGCTAGACAAGGTTGAAATAACAGATCAAATATATAGGTAGGTTTAAGTAAAGCATATTAGGTACACTGCCTCATGGGAAAATATTATTGAAGAGAGACAAAAGGGAATAGTATGCATTAGAAGATGAGAAATTAATTTCCTGTTTAGCCAGCTTTGGTCATCTTACAAAAGGGCATTTAAGAATGGAGAGAGGCTATATGGGGTGTGCCTCAGGCCCTAGTCTTGGGAACAGTCCTGTTACACAAAAGTGAGGTTGATGCATGAAGTAGTGTTCTTAAGCAGATTTCATAAACAGGTGCAAAACAAAACCAGGATGATATCACCAATACTGAGGAGGATTAGATTACCTGAGCAAAGAGATAGTCCTGAGGACAGCAATAATAGGGAAAAAATTAATAGTATAAAATATAGTCAAGCACCTAGTGACTAATAAAATGAGAACAGACTGCAAAACACTCATTTAATATATTTTCCTCCTTAGCTGGCAAGTCCTTATTTTTATATAACCAATAACATTACCTTATATGGCAAGGAGAGCTGCTTAGAAGTTGCAGTGCAAAAGCAGCATGGCTTTGAGTGTCAGTAAACAGATGCAATTTTCTCAAGAATTGCTTAGATAAATTACTTAGGCACAAGGAGATTTGTCATACCTCAAGAACAGCTTTTCAGGATGTTTCTTGTAATTTATAGATTTGGTTACATGAAGACACCACTTGAATAACATGGACTTAGTTTTGTTTGCAACCCTGTGGATGTGTCTGCAAATATATTCACAAATTCTCTTCTTTTCAGAGTGGAGAAATGGAATTAATTTGATCCATCAGGCTTGTGACACATTTTTAAAAGCAAAAGCATGTAAAAAAAAGTGTCAGTTTGTTTAAAAGCATTTGATAATGTTTTCCTATGTTTCAAGTTTTGTTCTTGCTTAAATGTTTGGCTTTAATCTTATTTTATTCTGACAAATTTGTCAAGTGTTTAATTACTAGCTGTTGTTTGCATACTTTTCACTAGAAACTATACTCATAAGGTGTAGTTGTACTTTACACTTCTGTCAGGCACCATATTTCAGTACTTCACAAATATTACCTGAACTTTACAAAAATATATCATCTTCTGAGTTCAGGAGATGGAAATCCTAGCTCAGCCAATGATTTGCCTTGTAAATGCATTTTTCAGTTTATCATTCTGTAAAGGATTACTAATGTGATATTTGACCTACCTGACAGGTATGTTGTAATCTGCTCTGTTTCTGAGAATTTTTTAGTGCAGCTCTCTGGTTCTGATTTAAAGTATCTTTAAAATATCTTCAAAAAGTTACCATTTGAAAAGCAGAGGCTTTTGCTATCAGTAGTTCAAATTCTAGGTAAGTAGACAGTTCTTACTAAGTACTGTGGCCTGTAATGTTAACTATTTCTAAGTCACACTGTGACTGTCCAAAAAATGAGATTTTTTTTTTAAGGGGCTATGTTTTAAAATCTTGGTGTTAGTTTTTTTTGAGACTGAAAGAGATTTGAAACAGGAAGAAATGAAGATCAAAAGGAATTTAAAATAGGGTGACTTTTTATAAAAACAAAAGGTTCTCTAGCATTGGAGTGACTTAGTTCCCATTTGAATGCCAAGTTTTTAATATCATCATCAGTTATGCTGATGCATCAGTTATGCATCAGATTTACAAAGCAGACAGGTAAAATAATACAGGTAGTGTAACATTTTGGCAGTCTTAATCTGAGACAGCATTTGAAAGGAAAATGTGTTTAGATGACAGAGTCATTTGCAGACTATGACTTGTGTCTTTATCTGTGGTAATGCCATCAAGCTAAATAAACTTAATTTACTCTTACTCATCTCATTTTACTCAACTCTTTAAATTCACTTTACTCATCTGACTTTTGCCATCATGGGTCTCAAAGAGCTTAATCCTAAACCAATGTATTTAGAAGACAGTAAGTGGTGCTTTCTATTAAAACCTCTAAAAAATGTTACTGGCACAAGTATTATCTGATTAGATCCTTTTCATGAGGTCACTTCTGACAGCAAATTAAGCTGTGTGTCATAAGATTACATTGTCACTTAAAAAAGAAAATCCCCCTTCCTTTCGAACTGTGTGGTCTTGTGTATTTGCGTGATGGTATAAAAGAAATGGAACAATACTAGAGGTTTGAAATTAGCAGTAGTAGATGAGTACCTAAAGGGAAAGGATGGGAAAGGAATCATACTGCAATTTCAACTCCAGTTTGTCACAATTACTTGAGTTTCCTTATTGTAAGAGTTCATCCATTGTGGTCATTGAGCCTGCTTGTTCTTAAATAATATAAATGATACTTGGATACCTACACTATTATTTTAATGTTTCATCCAGTGTTGGCAACAGGTTGTGTGTACACACTGAGGAATGGTATTTGATACATAATCTGTTTTAGAATTAGGAAAAAAATAATCTGAGCCTTCAGTAAAAGCTAGACATCTTTAGCTTTGAATCTTTGGCCTGTTTGCAACTGTCTGTATTGTATTTTGTTTCCTAGCATTGTGTTCGTGTGCTTATGCAGTGGACAAAAAGAAGCATCTTTCATGTGCCTTACAGCAATAAAAATAAAAGCAGCCAGCCAGATGTCCAACATATAACATTGCATTAAGGATACTTTAGAAGTTAACCTTCTAAACTGTTTTGCTCTTTTCTGTAAGAATGGATCTACAGTATGTGGAGTTTATAGGCTTCCACACTCTTTTATGGATCATGGAAAAGATTCATTAATCTTAGTTAATGTGGGTTTATGTATATACCACCAAGGTTTTATGCAGCAGTTTTCTTCCAATGGCTGAACCTTCCTAATCAATACTCTTTGGAAGATTGTGTACAAGACACTTTTTTGGACCTACTAGAAATTCTATGAGACTTCTCAACTTTTAATTTGCTTGTGTCCTAAGGAACAAAGTCCTGAGTTACTGTAAAATACCTGATTTGATTCTTCATCCTCTTTACTCACTGACTCATGAATTAATTCATGCATGTTTGTTTAGGTTAATGGTATTATTGCAGATGTGTAGACACAAATCATTACATGCAGCATATGAATCTGTCATCTAAACATATTTTCCTTTCAAATGCTGTCTTAAGACTGCCAAGGTGCTATACTGCCTGCCTTATTTTACCTCTATCTACTTTGCAAATAGTTTTATGGGATGCCTAGACAAAGATTTACCAGTTATGTGTTACATTTTTTTTTCATGTTGCAAATGATTTCTCTTTGCCTACCAGGACAAAAATGAAAAAGGGAAAATTAATCATTAATTAGCAATTGTAAATGACAAAGTCTAGAAAAGTGTGTTTAAAAAAAAACTTAAAATGAAAGGGCTGACCCTTAAAATTCAAACTTCCTCCAGCCAAGTTACTGTCTAGTGATGCTGTCTAGCAGGAGGAGAAATTGACTTCCTAAAAACCCGTAGACTATGGTCAATAATTGTAAGTTGGTGCCTTTCACTATTTTTGCTAGTAAGGTAATAAAACCAGTACTGCAATAATCTAGAAACTATGGAAATAAACTGTTGTGTTAAACTGTTGGAGGCAGTTATTGGAGTAATATGACCCTTTGCTAATACTGAGACACGATGATATTTTGGTGTCCTGTGGTAAACAGTTTGGTGACCTCCCATGACTTCCAAGATGACAGGTCTGCCACATTAAAAAGAAAACTCAATCTGACCTTTATATGGTTCACAAGGCAGTGAAGTGTGTTAGAAAGTATATGACATGAGAAACTAAAACGTCTATGTTCTTCCAGTCTTCTACTGACTTTTTTCTGATATTTGACATGCCACTTAACTTTACCTGTCTTGCTTTTTTTTTTGTCTCTGATATTAGTGGTGAAGAGTCATCTCATCAAGCACTTTGAAATCTATGGGTGAAAAATTTGTCACATATGATTCATAGGTATCCTTTTTCAGAGGTACTTGTGGAATTCAAGGGCTGAACTGGGGCAGTGGGAATTGAGCCACTCTTGCTGCCAAACATACTTGTTCCAAGTCAGAGCTGAGCATAGGGTGGTGGTGGTGTACTGTAACAATGTATGGCTGTCCTTCACCGTGTTTGTGAATATTAGTTACGATAAAAATAAGTTGCACTCTCTCTCTGTGTAATTCCCTCCATGATTTTTTTTATTTCTAGTTATTTCTCTCATAGTATCAGGCTGATTGTCACTTACAGTAAAGCACTCTGACAATGTGAGAAAGGTGCCTGAGAAGTGCATGTTTCCACTCCTGTCACTCTGGAACACTGATGTATTCTCCTGTGAACCTTGTCAGGTGAGCAAACTGAAAGGAGCCTGTGACATATGAAGTGGAAGGAATTTAAGACACAGAAAGGTTTAATAGCAGAGCACTCTCTTGACCTCACAGTTTTGACAAAGAAACTCTTACAACATTATCTTATCTTGAGAGGCAAGCAGAAGGCTTTTTTTCTGAAAGAAAAGATGACAGCAGATTATCTTTTTATGGCTGCAGTAACATTGTCTGAATGGGTGAATCAGGCTCCTGTGTTTGTTTAAGGATGAGACAGAACTCTGAACAGACCTAGATTGTTCTGAGATGCTGTGTGTCAGGTAGTTTTATTTGTGTGCATCTCAGTTCCATCACTGAGGAAACTGAGACAACTCATTCAGTCTTTAGCCATAATCTACTGAGCTACATCAAGTTCTGTCCCTAGCACCAACAATGTGCAGAAAATATCCTTCACTTTCCTTGAGGAATTGAGACTGGGAGGTACCAACTTCCAGGTAGTGTTTGTGGCTCTGCTTATATGAAGTCATTCTGTTTTACTCTATATTGCACAGTCTTTACCTGCAGTGTTTGAATTTCAGTTAAGGTCTAGCAGTAGGTCCCTGTGGGTGTGTATGTGGGATAGCATTTATGGGATGGCCTAACAAAGGGTGGAAAATTCAAATACACAATACCAGTACTAAGATTATTTTGATTTTCTTACTGGCTGTATAGTGCTACCTAAAAGCACTCCACTCAGACTAGACAGTATGTTGTAATCTAAATAGTATGTGTTATAAAACACTTCATGATGAAATGAAATATTATTTCAAGGAAATTAATATCTACACAATGATAAAAAATGAGCTCTGTAGTACTTGTAACAAGTGCTGGTTAAGTTTTACTTCATGGTACTCCTGTGACAATAGGAAAGTAGCTAAATAATTTGAACTCACATAGACATTTCCGTTTTGATAATTTCTTTCAATAACCAATGGATGATTGTTTTAGGAAAGATTTGTGATTCACTTTCCTCTCTCCTCCATTTCTGGACCTGCCCTGATGATCTTTGTGTCTCAGATGCCAAGATAAACTCTTGTACATACGCATTTGGGCTTACACCATAAAAATTAATGGGAGTTTGGAGGTAGTAAATTGGATGAATTTTGCATTTGGGTGTCTGTCAGGTAAGCTAGATGGAGAGGTTGGGGGAGGAGGCTCAGAATCGGGAGGTGAGCAAAGTCCTGCAATGGGAAGGTGGATGGAAAAAGGACTAACGTGCACTAATCACTGAAACATGAACAAGAGAGGTTTGAGGAAAAAAATGGGTTTTGTGGAAAAACATTAATTTGTATCATAATGAATGCTGCATACACAAACAGCTGAATGACAATAGTAGAGAGATTTTCTAACTTTTGAAGCTGTAACACTGCAGCTTTAAAAGAAGAGCAAAGTGTTTTGGTGTGCTGCTGTTAGTAAGAGTGAGATCCTGTTACAGGGTTGCTGACTCATCCACTAGATTTCAGACTTGGTGATGATTAGTCATGCTAAATCCCAGGGGTGTTAGTGTACATAGTCTGTCCTCCCTTTTTTCCCAGTTCCTTTTGGACTCTTTCTTTTGTTTCCCCAGATTTTCTGATTGACATAATTTTCATGGATTTGCCACACCCCATCACTCATCTCTCACTCGGTATTAAGAGTTGTTGTTCTCCTGTTTGTCAGCATCCTAGCTCATATTATCTACCTATTACATTTTCCAGAAAGCATGTTCTTTATGTTGTGTTGCCCCTCATGCTTCCATTCAGTGTACTTAGAAAAATACTTAACACAAACTTTAAGTAGTTTAACTTAAAACTCTGCTGCTGTTATGTCACAGATGCCCGTCTCTACCACGCTCTCTACAAAATCAAACAAATCCTACCCCTAAATGCCCAAGTAAGATGCAATGATTGTTAATTATCAATGTTTGAATACCCCAATTTATTCTGCTGTTGTATACTGTCTGATAATTTCCTTCTTTATCTTTCTCTATCTGTATTTCTCTATGGCATTATATCTTGCAGATTGTTGTCCTGTGGGTGTGGGGGAGCTTTCTGTTTGGTTTCTGTGCAGCGTGGATCACAGTGGAGCCTCCAGTTTGTTATTGAAGGTTCTGAGAACAAATAGTATAGAAAAATAGTATAGAAATAACAAAACCATGAACATATGATTTTGCATTTATATTGTGCAGGAGTTTTCTATCACAACGTTTATGCACACACTATCCTTCACACCCCACCCCCAAATTTTAGGTATAAAATAAGATTTAAAACTAAAATGATGGCCATTTGTATGGTTTTACATTCTTCAGTTAATCAAAATTAAAACTAGAAAAAGTAAAAAAAATCAAACCCTAATATTGCTTTTCATTTTGTCTTTCAGCTTGCTCTTATTCAGTACCCTTTTACCCAATGTAGGAGTGATTTCTTCAAAATAAGTTTCCCTCTTGGCTTTTGGGCATTAATGTAGTGATTTTTTTCTTTCTACTACTGAATATTATCAGACACTGAAACTGGCTACAATGAATTATAGAATGTTTCTGTCAATCACAGCTGCTTATCTGAGTTTTACTGGGGCTGAAATTGAAAATTCCTTAATAGCCTGATGTTGGAGCTTGGGTATTTTCTCACAAGGGCCAAATTGTGTTCCCTTCCTCCTTACCCCTCTGCATGCATCACATCCATGACCAGCTGCAGCAGTTATAATCTCATGTAAAGTGTTGGGGTGAATCTCTACACATTTTACCTTGTGAAATGTGGGGGATGCAATGGTAGGAAGGAGGCGTTAGCTGAGGTTGGGAACTAGCTGAGTTCATCAGCTATTCTTAAGCACTGCAGCAACACTGTTGATGCAGTAGCTGTTGAAAAGTGAAGCTACTGCTGCCCTACAATTCATGAAGGAAGAAATTCATGAAGGAAGATTCTGACTCAATGCACGTAGACTCTTTTCCTAGGTGTTGCAGGATACTGCTTGCTTCCCCTCTACCTGCCCAACTCCCAGGAGATATTAGAATAACATAATGTTCAGATATCTGTCCCCAAACTACCAACTGCTATTAATAATTAATAATTTTGTTAGCGAAGGTTGTGTTTACAAGGGCACTATAACTTTAAATCATGAGCAAAATGTAATGAAAACCCTACTGGGAAAGAACAAAAGGAAGCATAAAGGTTTTATAAAGCAATGGTAGGAAATTAATTTGTAGAAAAGAAACTGAGACAAAATGCAGTTGTGAAGTATGGAGAAAGAACCCAACACACTAAACTCACCATTTTCCTTGTCTATATGATAGAGCCATGTAAAGGCAGTATTAATTTTCTATTTAATCTCTGTGTGTTTGTGCATAATATTAAATCTAATTTCTGTCCAACTAAAGTATTGATCTCTGCTTCTTCGGAGAAATCATAAAACAAAGATAAAACATCATTTTTGCAAGTTGTTTCATGCCCTTTCTGTTGTATGTTTAAGTAGGTTGTGTCATATACTTTGTGAAAAATTTGGTTCAAATTGATGAAACATAGTGTAAGCTAAAGTAGTCATATGACTTCTAGTTCAGCACAGTCTTGGTGTTTAGGAACTCTCAGGGAGTTTGCAAAAAGGCAGGACTGCAAAAAATGTAACTGGGGGAAATATTCTGCCTCGGACAGGTTTTCAGACTCCCTTCCCTGTTTGCATTTCTGAGTAAATGAAACATCTTGGGAAAATAAATAAACAAAGAACCTCTATGTGTTAATGAAAGTGTGGTAATGCATTAGCACAGCTGAGCACAGTACTTTCTCATGAGACTGTAGGCTGCACTCCTGAGAGGTGCCTAGCAAATAAAAGGTCTTGGCAACTATCTGTCATGGTCCAAAGACACAAGATAGTTATTGATAAACACCTGTCTAACAGTCTCTGCAAAGGGAGAATACCTTAGTGTTACAGGCAGAGTTCACTCTATTCTATCCTTTGGAGCACTGGTATTTATGTTTTTTTTAAATATTTTTTTTAAAATGGAGTAAACCCCTTCCTTATTTGCAACCAACATGAAAAAAATGTCACCTAGTCTCAGAAGCCTTTAAAAACATTCTCAATCTGGGTAATTAAACTTCATTTATATGATTAAGGGATTAATGAAGTAGCTTTGCTTACAGGCATGGAAAGATTGCAAAAATATTACTGAAAACACAGGAATATTCTCGGCTTTTGATTCTAAGGACTTAATATAACTATTCATATAAAACTCTTTGCCAAACAGGTGTAAGAAGTTGTCCAGTTTTTCAGAAAAACTTTTGGAGTCCTGTTCACATCGGTGTTTTTGATGAAGGCATAGTGTGCTGATGGGTATTTGAATACACAGAATCCCCATCAGGCTATTCACATGTGCATGCGGATGAATCTCTTCACACCAGGAGTCAGTGCAAAACAGATGTTACCTTTGAAAAATGGATTTGTTTGTAAAGCTTATTTATTCTGTTCATGTTATTAAGTTTTGGCATTTCTCCAAAGAACTACTAGAATGCTCAGACTTTTTGCCATGTTTTGCTACTTAATTTGTTAGCTCAGGTCATGATTATATTCAGAGCTGTACTACTGAAACTTAAATTAGGTAATTCAATCATAAATTAGGTATGTTGAGTATCTAGTGCACTAAAGGTGTCCACTCAAGGTTTTGCACCACTTTAAATAAGTCAATTTTAAAATATCACCATTGAGCCAGCATGACTTTGAATAAAGATTGGGTGTTAAGTTCTCCAGCCTGCTTAATTGGGTAATGCTGAGAACAGGGGAAGAGAGATTTTTCTTAAGTAACACTAGTGGACCAGCAATCACATTAAACAAACTGTCAGCTGAAAATAGTTAGCAGGCTTATGCAACACAGTCTTCCAAAGATGGATTGCTTCCCTTTTTCTTATATCCTGTCTAGCCGGTGTGTTTGGGCAGGAATTTCTGTTCTGAACCAGAAATACCCTGTGCCACTGCCTGGGCTGGAAATATCTCTTTTGAGAACAGAAAAAGTAACTCATTTTTGTAATCAGCTGTAAACCAAGTGTGGTGGTAGTTACATAATAATTTAAAAAACAACGTTAGTGAAGATTTACATGTAGTTAAGATACAATTTTGTTTAATAGGTCAAGGGGTTCAGTTCCATAGCCCTTGCTGATTATCTCTTTTCTCACCAACCCCCCTGACTACTACTCATTTGTGTAGGTGCCACGTAGTGTGCGCAGGACTTACAGAATTGCATCTGCTGAGGTGCTTATCAAAACTGTTTCTGAAACTGATTCTTTGGGGTACTTGGGTGTTGTAACACTCAGCACTGCACCACCTAACTCCAGGATCCCAAAGTGTCTGCTCGAATCATGAGCTTTGAACTCTATAATAATAATAAGACTTAGGCATTGAAAGACTTTGGAGTCCAGATGAGCAAGAAGCTACTGAAGTTGCAGAGGAATGAGATGCCGAGGGAGGGTGGGAAGCACAAGTACCTCTCCCTGTTCAGCTCTGTGCTCTGGCGGGCACTCCCATCAGTGGATCTCTATCTCTTCTTGAGATCTTGAACAGCCTCTGTGAAAATAATGCCTTCTCCCCATAACTCCGGACATTTAATGGCCTGGGGGCTGGAGCACATTTAAAAGACTTGGTTCAGACTTCCTCTGCCTGATCCAGAGCTGCAAGTTGAAATGCAGCCAGGACTACGTGGCATTCTGTGGTGGGTCTCTCAGTGTCTCATCTATTAATATTCATATATTTGGACATGGCCTTGAGCCTCAGTTTTCCTCAAATAAGGCACAGATGGGGCTTAGAGTCCATCCTTCTCTCTGCCTCATGGAATATTTAATTACTTAGGCAAGGTAAAGTAGCTGTAATGGGAGAAACTGAGAGATCTGCACTTGAAGGGATTTCCAGATTTTTTTAAACACTGAGATTCAGTCTCTGATGCAAACATATAGCTTTTTTTGAACCTTGCATAGCCAGTGAGTTCTGCTGGGATGGGGAAAAGCTGTACTCAAATGGTCTTGTCATCTTCTGAGCATGCCTAAAGAATAGGAGCAGAAATAGGCAAGGGATGCCAGTTTTGTGAGTCATGCTCTAGGATGACAGCAGCAGTTATAGTTAGGTTGGTTGCTTTGCCCACTGGTGGAAATACAGACACCTGGGGCAGAAATTTAGCCACCACAAAATGTTCACAAATGAAGAGTATCATGTCTACCATTTAGGTTGATAAGCATCAGCATGTGTAAGAGCTTGGAAGCTTCTAACTTTTTGGTGAATTACAGGACTCTCTGGTATGCTGCTTCTCATGCCCTTGTACCTTTAGTTGAGTATACTGAAAGTATGTCCCTTAATTCAAAGTTTTTGTTCGTTTGGGTTTATCCTGTATATTACGCTATAGCTATATGAAACAAGATTAGAGCCTAAATATACCAGGAGCCTAACATGTGTTTTATTTTACCTCAGCACTGCAACCATTAGAGAAAATTATTTACACGGGGAAACACAATAATAGAAGTAATTCATATAAGACACCTATGTAAATCGTCAGCATATACTAAAAAGCAACAAGTAATTGATATCCTTGGGTGACAGACTAAAGAGGAAATAGAAAAGTGAGAAATATTCTACTAAATTTAAAAATTATTGTTAGAATTAGAATGTCTGTTTAGGACATCTGCCTGCAAAGTGGAAGAATAATTTATGGAATTTCATTTATACTAGTTAGCCGAGAATAGTATTTATCATGAAAAATGCCAGCTATTCTTTAACTTTGGGTTGGTCCTATCTGCTTCCAAATGCAGCACAGTCCAGTGCTGAGAGATGTACTGCTTTCTGCAGGCTTAGATCCTTATCCAGAAGATTATTGTCTAGTCACACTAAGGATTTCCTGTACTGAAAAAGCCAAGTGTGTGAGGCATAGTACTTTTTAACAAAGTGGGCCCTTTTCCAAGTTTATAACTGCTTTTATTTTAGTATCCAGATAGATACATCCTTGGTGTGTTTGAGGCTGGACACTAAAAAAAGAGGCTGATGGACTCAGTAAGAAAGGTGTTGTTAGCAAACACAGAAAAGAAACACAGCTAAATTAGTATTTTGGAAAAAAATTAGCCTAACAACTAGGGTGTGCCCACATTAGGCAGTTCTGCTGTAGGACTATTTTGTGTAGTCTAAATGTCACTTTAAAACATTAGGCAAAATAATCATGCCTTACTTGGTATTTCATTAAAGAGGTGGTATAGTGCTCTGCCTATTAATCAAAAAAATCAGTCCTCTCAAAATGTTCTTTATAAGTCGTCTTGGACCATTCCTTCACCAACTAAATGTTATCTGCCTCCTCTGGTTGGGATCCTCCTCCCCAGTAGCTAGAGCTATGGAAGGACAATCACCTTAGTCCACCAGTGGATTAAGCCACTGAGAAAAGCAGTAAAGGAGACAGCTGGTGGCATGGGAGACTTTCAGTGGGAACACACAGACAAGTGGGGAGGGCTATACAACCTGCTAATTTTCTTCCCTGGTGTCTCTGTTAGATTTAGATTCACCTAATATTCTTAATTTCATTGCTGATTTGAGGTAAGGAAATTTATGTGTATTGTCAGGTCACCACTTTAGTTACAGATAAAACAAACGTCCTGTAATTTCAAGTGAACCTCCTCTCCGCTAGTCTTTTGCCTTTTTATAGCTTCTGTTCCAGGATTTCTCTCTTCCCCCATGAATCACTTACTAATATGAAGGTAATAACTCATTCTGCCCCGCCCCCCCCTTTTAGAACTACATTCAAAATCCCTGCATTTAATATACTACATTGTAACTCAGCATCAGTAACAGCTTACTGTTTTTTCACTTTTCTTTGCATCTAAACCTGTAAATACTTTAAAAATACCCATCATGTTTTGACCTTTGTGATTTACTAAGCTTGAAATTTGATTTTTGGCATTTTTGCTCTATGCTTTTCTATGTCAGCTGAACATTATGATTGCAACAGGTTTGTGGATTTCATAGCAAATTTCTTGTATAGTACTGAATACAAGTTGTTATTGTGGATTAGTTATAATTTACTCTAGCTTTTTGAAAAGCAAGAACTAATGGCACTGCTTGATATCTGCCCAAAGAACAGCAGGAAATGTTCAAGTTTCCACTCTTTAAACATAGTGTTTAGTTGTGACCTGAAACATGTTTACTAATCTACTGCTCTGCTGAAAGCATGCTCTCCATTGAGAAAAAATTCCTTATTGTTGTTAGACAGTTACGACAGTATGAGTAAAGCATGAAGATCTATTTTATTTGTCATTCTAGCTTGCATTTATTATTAGACATTAGATTTAATATTAGGGACTGAATAGTTTGTGCATTAGCCTAGTATAAAATTTTTATCTAGTGTTATGCATTTATCATGTAATTCGATGGTTCGATGAGGAACATTTAAATACTTCTACTTAGAGAGATTAGTACAGTAGTTTACAACTTCATAAGAAAATTGAGTTTCTAAAATGGAAAATGATTGCTTGATACTTCATGTGGAATGATACTATTTATCCATCCTCTGTTCTGAAGTTCATGAGATGCATGTCTTTCACACCTATCAAAGTAACAGAAGCTCATTCCTCTGTATATGGCAGATGCTACTGCAGCTACAGACATGTCATCGTGGTATGGTGTAAGGACACAGTGTCCTTAAACTTTAAAGAAAAAAAGTTTGTCTCCAAGGAAGTCTTAATCTGGTTGGTAAATGTTACTAGATCAACATTGCTGATGGTATTTTGTTTTAGATTGGCAGACACTATTATCTGAAATATGACAAATAAAAGAGGAGATGAAGAAGACATCATTCTGAGATTCTCATTGTGATCTTTGATGAAATTCAGAGCCACACCAGAAACTTCAAGATAAGAGAACTAAATCTAGCCTATGATAAAGATACCCAAAGGTATCTTTACACATTATGGATATAATGCCCTACTGGTAAACACAGAATTTTTTGAGACAAGATTCAAAGATAGCAAAATAGAGAAAATTTCATAAAATGCAGATTAAAAGGAGCAAAATATAGGGCTGTTCCACACTTCAGAATTTCTAAGGCTAGGGATGCCAGCTAAGAACCAGGTCTTGGATCTATTCAGTTAATCTATGAAGCCTCTATGTGGCAGCTTGATATGTACATAAATCAGATTCTCAGAGCAGCATTACATAGTTAATATTTTTAGTCATTTGAACAATGTAAGAAGGTGTATTTTAGTCCCATTTTTACCACCTGTAACTGGTGGTATAAAAATATAACTGTTTTCCTCAAATTAGGTTACTGCAAAGGTAAATAATATCACCTGATAAGAGCTGAAGTGAAAGAAATGCATGGCACCTCTCAAGTAACCATATGTGCTCATCATGTGCTCATGGTTTTCCAGTAATGGCCAAGGTTGGCACTCCAGCTGCAGAACCAGTGAATCATTCCTCTCAGAAAACATATACATCAGTTTTTTTCCCTTACAAGGAAAGAAGGGTGAGAAGAAAAACATAATAATCATCTATGGAAGAGAAAAAAGTCTAACATGAACTTTCAAACAGTAAATCAAATGGTTATGTCGATTTTAGGGAATCTATATATTTTTAGTTGCTGCAAGGTGTTTCTTTGCATAATATAAAAATGTATTTTTTATTGGTGATGGTTAGCAAAATAAAAATATAGATCTTTTAATATTGGCAGGTGTGTGCATTTTGGAAGGGACAGATGCTATTACATCTCTTCCCAGTAGGTAGTCCTCTGAAACCATTAGGCTTCCACATATAAGTAGGTCAAGGAAGACTTTTTCTAAAATTTCTACTTTTTAGCTGCAAATAAGAAACTATTCATCATTTTCATGTCCAAAAGGCCATATTAAACCTGACCTCAAGCTTATGTACAGTTTTGCTTGACCTTTATTTAGAATCCTTTCTGCTAGAAAATTGCCTTTTGTTGTCACTTAAAATATATTTCACTGTCAATGTTAGTCAGTAGTCAGTATTCAAAGAGAAGAGCTTTCAATCCAGTATGGAGGTACAGTGGAATCCTGACTTTACTGATTTCAGTGGAAATGTTTCCACCTATTCTGATGGCACTAAGACTTTCTTCTACCTACCTTATTATATCATTGCTTTCATTACCCCCCCCCCCCCCCCATTTTTCTTTGGATTACAAAAAAAGCATTTTTTTGGCAGAGCAGCATATGTGTTTGTATATTTAGAAGCATTCAGTTCTGCCTTTATGCAATGACAGTTACATTTGTGTAACCGTGGTATTTTCATGTTTTCATCACTCTCATCTTTATGAAAGAAACGTTTTTTTTGCTTCTCTTCAGTTGTATAACATCTGCACAAAAGCAGAATTCTCAAACATGCTTCTTGTTCTGTTATTTCTTCTAAATGTCAACCTACTTTTTTGTAGCAAGAACAGTGACCCTGCCTGCAGACAGCATGCTGATAGTGTAAGAAATGCTCACTAGCCAGATTTGTGGCTTGCTTCTCTCATGACAGCAAATATGATGAGAAAGTTTTGATAAGAGCTGGAACAATAGCAAAACAGGGATCTATCAAGTTACTGTTTTCTTTCTTTCTACCATTTTTAAACATTCTAGTTTTTTCTCTTCAGACTGTCTACCATAACACAAGCATTTTTCCCATTTCTTGGCAAGTACTGTTATATCCACAACTTGTAAAAAAGAAAAAAATCCTCATAAAAAGTGTGAATCATAAAAGTGTCAATCATCTTTGATTGTGAGTTACAGGTGCAATTTATTGTTACTGCATCTGTAGAAATGTCAAAAATTGGTACCTTAACTACTGTATATTGTAGTTCATTCAGCTGCAAAAAGGGAACAGTAATATTTATGTCATAGGTGATTTTGAAAGAATAAATATTGTAAGATGCTTTGAGACCTGTGCTGACAGACTCCACTGATACATGCATTATATACCTTTGGTTTGAAAATTGGGCGCCAAAAATGCCCAAATCTGCATGTATTAAAATGGATGGAAAAGCTCTCCTTGACTTCAGTGGTGCTGATCATGGCCCATGCAACTTCACAGAAGTCACACAGTGAAACTGTTGTAAACCTGGGAATAAAAGCCTACGATCCTCTAACTTACAAACTTCTGTCATATGCTTAAATAGGTGGTAAAGCAGGGGCTTCCTTAAGATTCTTCTTAAAATGTTAGGGGATTTTTAATTCCATATTTTGCATATTTTGTGACATTTACCTCCTAAAATTAGAGCCATTTGTAAGGAAAAAATAATCATAAAATTTGTGTAATATCCTTGGGTTTTATCTCCAAGCAATAATAACAAAATAAAGACATAGCACCATGAAAGCAAACTTGCATACTGTTTTGACATGTGCATCTCATGGAAGGATTACTAATTGATGAAAATGCCAATCATTACAGGAAGTGATTCATTCTCAGGAGTGGATGATATCTACTGATGCCACATGGCATAGAATCAATGGTGTGGGAACCAGTCATGACCAACATTTAAAGTAATTTGGGAGAGATTTCAGTCTTCAAAATAGGTCTCCCACAGAATGAATTGCACTTTTAGCCTGTTGTAAGCACAGAAAAGGAAAAGTTGCTTTTAGGGGAACACTGGAGTAAAGAAAAATAAGAAATTGCTGGAGGGAAAAAAAAAAGTATCCATATTTTAAATTTTGGTCAAAAGGAAAAACAGTGCCTCTGACCCACTCCACCTTCACGTAGTGGTGCTGGAGAATGAGCAGCGACAGTTATCATGGGAGTGATCTGGTCTGAGCACTCTAAGTGCTCAGTTGTTTCCTGACAGCTAGAGTAGGTGGATTTTACTAAAGCCTTGCACTGGGGAGTAGGGTGGTGCTGCCTCTGAGGGCACATAGGCACAGGGCACAGCTGCTGGGGTTTCCACTAGCTGCATGTGCTGTGCAGAGAGAGGGTAAAAAAGGGAATGGGTGAGCCTCTGTTCTGCCCTTTTCTTCCTAGATACTTGCCTGAATGTTTCTCTGTGCCCTCAGCAGTGAAAGATCTTACTATGTATCTTACAAAAGTCATGTAGTCTTTTGCCTGTTCTTGCCTCCCAAGACTGGAGACATACCTTACCTCAATACCTGAAAAGCTGTCAGCAGTGTGAGGCAGGACATTGTTTTGTTTATGAAATGCCAGAGTTCATTCTTCTGATTTGTCACTTATCCTCTAGATTCAACGATACACTTAGTACTGCTGTCAGAGGTGCAACTGCAGCTTCTGCAGGCTTCTCCTGCTAGCTGTTATGTTAGCTAACTTGGGCTCTGGTGGCAATGCAACAGCAGGAGCAGCATGGCTTAGCATGGGCCAATTATTAGGGAATTTCAGGACAGGCGTTGCACTGTTAGAAGCAAACAGGCAAGAGTTGTCATAGTCATTAGATTTAGTAAGATACAGAACATGCTGTCATCTTTTGGGAATAAAGAGCAAGTTAAGTTTCATTAATAGAGTGTTATTTTCTGTTGTTCATAAGCATTTAATAAGTTTCTATTCACACAAGGTTATCAGTTTGCCTTCTCCACTCACTGTTAGTCACAGCCTGTTGGTATTACAGCTTAGAATTTCCTAAGCAGTGGCTGTGCAGTGGTATATCTAAGTGAGGAATGAGAAACCTCAAGAGACTTGCACTTGAATGTGAAGAGCAACATCTTTTAAAAGTCTCTAAACAGAATACAATCTATTAAATGTATTGCAGCAATGAAGTGCTGATTTGCAAATGGAGGATAAGTTAGTGCTTTTGTCAGAAGAAAAAAAAAAAAGCAAAGATTTCAGCTACTTTGGGAGTTTCATAGATTACCAAGAGGCAATTTTGTTAATGGAGCAGTAGGCTGTACTTTTCCTTTTCTTGCTGTATCAAAACAAGCATTGCAGGGAAAGGCATTTTAATCTCTGCTGTGGAGATTTCTCCAGGTACTGGAGAAAATACCACAGCAGGCTTTTCTGAATCAAGTTTGCTGGCTTGCAATTTTCAGGCTCAAGGTGGAGCGCTACATTTAAATATGTGATTCTGTATTTCTTCCCTTATAGATCAGTTCAAAACACAGCAATTGGTCCTTGTTGGGAAGAACAGGGATAATTACAGTGGTGTTAGACTCTGTGTGTAATTATGGAAATAGCCTTACCACAGTAAATGGAGAGGTTTTAAATATCTCAGTTTAAAGTTTTATTATATTGTATATGGCTTAACTAATATTTATGGAAAGGGTTGTGCTTGGTTTTTGCATATATCTAATTCATGTCATTTAGCACACAATCAAAGTAGTTTAAAAATACAGCTTGTACTATGTATGTACACATGATAAAAACTGCACATAGCTCTTTAAACATACCTCATGACTGGTTTTAAGTCTGTTGAAAATGCCATGCTAATGGTTTGACTGAGAAAATGGATGATTCCAATAAAACTAATGAATCTATGGAAATAATACCCATTGATTCATGCAGACCTTTAACTTAAAGATTGGAGGTCATCAGAATATTGTTTCTTCTGTGTAGGTGGTGTTATTAAATAATGGTTGACATGCAACAATTTAGATCAATCAAAAAAATCCTGCAGTATGATCAAAAGGAAAGGATCTTGCAGATTTTTTTTTTAACTAGATTACTAAGGAAGCCTGACTTACAATGTTTATCAAAGTTTCAACTCTAGGTTTTATTAGACTCCCTTCAGACTCTTCAGAGAAAAATTATTGCCCACAGACAATAGTTGAAAGAGTCTTATGGAGGCTGAAAACATCAGGTATGGTATCAAGTAGTTGTGTTGCAATCTCAGTCAGTTTTAGCAGCAATTTATTAAGTAACCTATGGTCAGATATTCTGGGCCCCAAAGGATTCTGAAAAGATGCTGGGTTTTACAAGTATGCTCCTAGAGGATTAGTATTTATTGGAAGCCTACTACAACTACAGAATATTAGGCAAGTGCTTATAGATGGTAGAAGGGCAGCTCAAAACTATCTACTTACAACAAAGCTCATGGGGTTGTTTTTATTGTCTACAGATATAGGGGGATCCAAAAGGCCCAGTACTTTGTGCCTTGTTGATTTTTCTGATCTTTGGTGTGTGCTATGATTTTTTTTCTTCTTTTCTTGTCTCTTCCCAGTAAAGCCTCATTTCAATTTCCAAATTCCTTTATAGCTACCATGATTGACCAGAGTTTCATCATATGGAGAGCATGTAATCTCCCTCTGTAGATTTACTACAGTTTCCCCTTGTTCTGTCATGTATACCACAGATACATCTTACCAAATAGTAAGATATATTCTGATTTTGTATTTTCTATACTTCTTTTGATACCACCAATAAAAGTTATCTCAATGTCATCAACATTCTGTAAGACTGAGGGTGTGCACATCCTCACTAAAATGTGCACAAAGAAACCTAGATCTTATGAGATAGCAAAACAAATTATTACGTTTTCATCTGATCTTTTGCTGCTATTTTTTTTTTCTGCGTTTAGATAAACAGGTCATCTGTCCCAAATGCAATAGCATATTACAGCAGAATGCCTTACCAGTAACCATAGTCTTTGTTTTGAAAAAAACAAAACCCTAAACACACAACCCCCACCCCAAACCAAACCCCAAAACAAAACAACTCACGCCACACCTAAAAATAAGATTTAGAAAAAAAACCCAAAACCCCAAACCTATCAAAAAGGAATGAGGAGAATTAATAGTTCTAACATGAAGGGTCTATTGGAAATTTCAACTTGATTTGAGCTACAGCTTCAAGGGTCTTTCAGAATCAGGTGAAGATGAAAGAAAAACACAGGTAGGGAAACTGTAAAATCATGACTGGATACTGACATAAGTGGAGCAAGAACTGGAGAACTGAAGTGGTGCAGTGCTTCACTAAGGATGAAAGAGCTTGAAAGGAAAACCTAAATACTAACTCCTTAACAAGTACTAACTCAAAACTCCTGTGCAGAGCAACACTGAAGAATTTCAATGAATCTGTAATGCTGGTAGTAACATATGGTGATTAGAGTTGAAGATTTATTAGATCACCAGGGAAGAAAGTAGATACATTTTCAAGCAAATGTCTTGGAAAGAATTTGGCCATCCAGTGAAAAGGCTAGTGCTGTGATGAATGCAGAAATATCACTAACCAGTCTCTTAGAACTGAAGGAAATTTTGGACACATTAAGGTGTGGGTATTTTGGCTACATACTGAAACTCATTAGATGATTAATCTTAATCAGTGTGAGGAAATAAGCATGCCAAAGAGAAATGTTAAATATATTCCTTAGCAGGGGAGGAAACCAGTCCCCTCAGCACCTGAGAGAACTGGAGGAAGAGGTTAACTTTAATTCTGTAAATGCCAGCATAGGAAGGATAAAAAAGTGAAATGATGGTTAATGATTTTTCAAAGCTTGATCTACCATTCATGACTTTTATGCAGATCTACAAATCATGATTAGCTGTTTATTTCCAACTGACCAATGTCCTCTTCCTTTGGAAATTGCAATAGGAAGGCTCTAGAATAAACTTTCTGCTGAAAAGTGGCTGTTCTCATTTCACACAATGTATCACCTTGTCTTTGTTTTGTTGCATTGGTTGGTCTTGGGCTTGTAAATTGCAGGTTAAGTTTGAAGCCATAAGTGTCCTCAGCTTCCCAATTGCTGTAGATTAGCATGGTCTGGCATTTCAGAAAGAGAGAGTTGGGTCATGTATTATTTTAAAATGCCATCATATCTGTAAACAGAACAAATATAAATGAACAAACACAGCTTTAAATGTAGGCTGCTTTCCCCCCCCAATATATCAGTAATAATTTGCCTTAGATGTTGTTGTGATATATTACTTAATAATGTAGGAATCTTAAGGGAATACTGAGGCTGAGTGAAGTTTTTACTTGTGTTCTCATTGACTACATATGTTTTACATGTACACTGATGAAATGTCACTCTCCTTAATATCTGCCTGATCCCCTTGTATTGCCTGTTCTCTGTTCTGCTTGTCCCTACAACTTATAAATAGCATATGCTTGTGAGACCATTTTACATCATGTAGCTCTCTACCTGGGTTACAGATCTTGGAGATGGTCCTTCTGCTGTGAAAAGACACATGTGAAGGTTGTGCCCCTACTCTGTGTAACTCTGTAGGGAAGGATGGTAGTGTACGCTGGGTACCCTGATGCTTTCAGGTTCCTCGTGTTAAGCCTGGGTTTACTCTGGCTTTTGCAGCAGACAGTTGAAAAGCATCTCAGCCTTCAGTAGGAATGGACTGCAAATGCCATTCTTAGTCATTTCAGTGCCAGAAGAGCTCATTTAAGCTTAGTTTCTATGATTTCTGTTGTGTTCTGGGGCAAAAGGGATCAGGAGTAGTTTTTTTCAGCACCTGCATGTAAAGGAGGAGCAAGATCTTGCATACCAGACCGCTCAGGTGTCTACCCTTTCACTTGTCAGCACGCAGGGTACCTGTAACCTTGGCTATTAATCCCAGTTAGTGATAGTTATTGATAAACACTGAAATGTATGCTGGACCAAGCACCCTTCAAGACTAGCTATACTTGCATGGTACTACCATTACATCAGTCTTCACAACCCAGTGAAACAACAGGAAGGAGTCATCAAGGAAAATTCTGCCCTCAGTTACAGCCATGCTAATGCAGAATAACTAACTCCATCTGTGCTGGATTTAGCACTTGGAGCAAGAGTTAAGTTATGTCAGGAGTCATATCAATTCCATTCATTCCAAGGGGCTTATTTTGGATTCACTTCTTCATTGGGTTGTTGTTTTATTGACACAAATACAAGGTGGCAGTGAATGTGTGTGCTATTTTTGCATGTAATTAATCTATATACTTTTCCTGTATGCCATTTTCACAACAATTTGTGTAACTGTAGTTTTAGAATAAAAAAATAAAATAGACAGCATAAACACAGAACAAAGAAGTCACCTCTATGCTCAGATAACACAACTTTTACAAATGTAATTAATGCACAGTCTAAGGGGACTAGCTGAAGTTCTGTGCAGAATCATTATATGCCCCGACCTTCCAAGCTCTCTCTCATTTACTGTGAAATTTGTTGCTAGAAGCTTTTTCTCTTTCCTCTTTTGCTTCCATTTCCCTCAAATGTGTGCATTCTAGCAGCAGTCATCAAAACTGCAGGTATTAAGACATAGGGTACAGAAATATAAGAATCCAATAATCTCCTGACTGTGTGTGATAGATCGTAGCTCTTTAGAACTAATCTTGAGCATTGTTTGATAGTTCAGTCTTGCACACAGTAGCTCTAAAAAATATTCATAGCTGAGGAGCTTACACCCACCTCTGTAAGCAACTAGAATCCAAATTAATGATAATGAGAATTGTTCATACATCACAAGGAAAAAAAGAAGGCAAGAGAAGTCATTTCTCTCCTGAAGCAGCCTGTCTCCTTGACTCTTGTCAGAAGAAGGAACGCATACCTTAGGAAATCAGTCTTCTCTTGTTAATTCCAGCTGAAATGTCTCAAAAAGGTTTCTTGCAAGTGTTTTGACAGAAAGTACAGAGAAGGATAAGAGGCCTATTCCTCTGGTATTTCAGCTGGAACTAACATAGGAAGGCTTTTAAAAAGGAATATAGTGAGGGGGCTCTGCAGCCAAAATGGGAGCTTATGCATTAAAATTCAAGTTAAAGTGAAACTTCTACTTCTGAAAAACCTCTGAAGAATTAAAAGCAAAACAAAATAAAAAGCAGGAAAACTTTGCTGAAAAACAGAAGCCTCTTAACAGATCAAAAATATTTAACAAATAGAAATAAGGACTTAGACCTCTTCTCCAGTGTCCAAAAGAAAAAAAAAGTTCACAAAGGCTAGTACTGACAGCATATGATATCATAAGAGGGAGTCAGGAAGGGCCCCATGCACATCAAATGCAAAGCAAATAAGCATTTTAATTCAATCTGTCAAAATTAATTAGAAACAAGATTAAAAAAACCCTCACAATCAGATGAAGCATTAGCTTGTTAACGTTAATTCCTGTTCTGTTATTGTTTGTGATAAACTGAGTCATAGCTATTTGCTTTGCAGCTGATGAACTGCTCTACGGAATTTGAATTTTCTTTTTATTTACCTCTGAAAGTTTGAGTAGAAAATATCTATCTGTAGTGACAAGCTCATAGTGCATCTCCCCAGCTGTGGAGGGGGAGGTTTTGGGGGCAAGGTCTTCCTGAGGCTTCTGCTGTAGGAACTCCCCTCCCCACCCTAGGGAACTGCATACTTTTCAGGGAAGAGTTATGGGAGCACGTTTCAGATGTACCTTATGAGGAGCTCCTGAGAAAGCATTTGTGATGCATTTGGTCTGAGCTTCCAACATGATCTGATCCATGGCTATTTGCCACAGTTTCCTAGCTGTATTTCACAGCATACCTACTTGATCTTTTCCTGTCATGTGCACTCAGGAGATAGAAGCTCCGGCTTGGCACTGCTCTCAGGCGCAGTGTAGCTTTCAGATTGCAATTACCTTGCACATGGAGGCAAAGCAAGCATATGTCTGCTTGCTAGTGAATGTGTAGCCATTTTTGTTCATTTGCATTGATTGAACCTGCCACTCTGTGCATGAAATCACACCCCATACTTACTTTGTGCTTTGTGTAAGGTTTGATCTGACCAATTCAGTAGGGATATTACTGTAAATCCCACTGTGTGATGAAGGGGTATTGTGCACTCTCAGAAGAACTGCTATGTGCCTGGACTGAGTGTGGTAAGGTTTCGTCCAGGAGGTGTTTATTTTGATCAGACATATCTAATGTTGGGAAATAATTGTAAGTGTGTCATTATTAGAATAGGTAACAGATTATTGTTCTGTACTGTACAAAGGATGAATACGTAGACAGAGGAAGACTGAGAAAGCAGTCCAAGACATAATGCTCATTTTGTAGTTGTACCCATAATGTAAGCATCCATGTATTTATGCTTAAAAAACCCAGGATCTAGCTCTTCTATGTGCAAAAGTAAAAACACCACCATAAATATATGGCTGTCTTGTTGAAGCTGTAGTAACAGAGCCTAAAGCAAAACCATATAGAGATGTAGATGTATTTATTACTATATAAAACGCTAAAATAAAAATGTAATTTTCAGCTATCCTTTATGTTCTTGGAAATATTAGTGATGATGATGCATAGTCCAATAAAATGAGCAGAGCTGGTATTTTATACTGTTAAGAATAAACCACAAGTCACCTGCATTATTAGCCACAAATCTCCTTAGGTTCCTAATCATATCCCTATGCATGCTAAGAAGCAACCTGGGCTGGCAAGAGAGGCACTGAAGAGGCAGACATCTTAGTATCACTGTAATTTAGAGAGGGTTGTGGATATATTTAATTTCTGCCTTATTTCCTAGAATGACATGATAAGTTAGGTGTCCTTGTACCATCCCTAACTCATTGAGACAGCAGTGAACTCAACCAAAAAAATCTCATCTGCCAGGTGAGTTACTGGCCATTTTTTACATAAAAGCCTAGGTGTTAAAGCACTGATCTGGGAAATGAAAGATCAGGATTTTTGGTTCCTCTTAGCCCAAGAGGGTTTGAATCAGCTGTTTCTATTTCTTAAAAGAATATCCTAGCAGGCAAGGTACAGACTAGCCTCTGTTGACGCCATGCTTTCTCTATTGAATCCTGCTGCTGAGGCCGCACCATTGTGTGAGAATGAAAGTGGGGGAAATTACAGTTGAAAAATATTATTATATTCAACATGGATTACATATGTATACATATTTTTTCATATTATTTTTAAGATTTAAGGTATTACTGAATTGAGTATCACAGATAATTAAGCATAAAAACTATCTTTATATTGCTGCTTTAAATCTGTGTAGCAACCTGTGGAACAATCAGATCCAAAGTTGCTTTATCTGTGTTTTCATGGACCAAACAAATAGCACTTTTCTGCATAGCATAAAGTATAAGTCTCTAGTTCAGCTAGGACCAAGCCCTAAAGACCAACTGCATCTTTATTCACTCCGGTTCCCACTGATACTGGCCATGATACAAAGTATCAATAGCAGTTTAGCTATGTCTTAGCAGACCATATATGTATTTTTTACCTCTGTGTTTTAATTAAATGTGAATGAACCTGATATGCAGTTATTTGTGCAGCAAGTGTAATCATATTTTATGCATTCAAAACTTTTGGATGCCTGGAGTACATGAAAAGCACTTTATGGGTACTTGCATTATTGCATATTTCATTATAATGTAATTCTATATTAGATATTCTATTTATGCAGAATCCAAAAATAGTTTGTGCTGTGTAGCAATGCAAATTTCAGTGAATAATCCACAAAGAATTTCAAAGCCTTAACCATTTGTGACATGCAGTATTCTGTATCTTTAATGAGGACTCAACTTCTGAATAAATCATACTGGGCTTTTTATGAGTAAAAACCATTTCTGTGCTTCCCCATTAAAGAAGGGTCTATCACTACTTATCTTAATCACACTGAAAATATTAGGGCTTGTCTTTACTGTTCAAAATTCCTCAAACTGTTTTTAGATGTTCTGTTAACAGTTAAAGTGTAAACGAGGTTTCTGTACTCTAAGGCTGTGCTTCCCCTTCCCACCTGATCACCGGAGAATGAGAAAGTCTAAGCAGTTTCATGACCAAGGCTATGCAGGATAGTGCAATAGCTGAGGAAAAATCCACTTTCCCTCTGCTTTCTTCTCAAGGAATCTAACTTAAATCAATGTAGAATGGAGGGAATTTCTTTCCCACTAGTTTGGGGAAACAGTGGACGTGAATAGGGATGCTTTGTTTTCCCTAGTGTAACTGACACTCTTAAGGTAGCCAAAGACATGTCTAATGAAAGGCTTGAAGGTTGTATGCATCGACAGCTTCTCTTGTACTGGTGTAAACTTAAGACTAATGGACTATGCTTAGGTTAATGATTTTACACTGGTCTAACAATTGCAGTTCAAGTCATCTCTGACTTTAGACCACAGGCCCTTAGTGGTGTATCAAACACAAAATGAAACAAGAAAGGAACCTCTTCTTGAACTATTTAAAGCTGGGGCTTTCTATTCTTTAGAATAGGTAGTACAGAGCAGGAGTTTGGCTAATAAAAGTATAATAAATAACAATTTACTGTTTAAAATTTCAAGATTATAGTCAATGTCAGGGAGTTATTTTAAGAAATCTCATATTTCAAAAAGTATTGAGAATTGCTTCATTTTTTTAACTGTTTTCTCCTACTTTTGCAGCCAAAACTAAATATTTAAAGTACCATAATGTGGTGAAGGATCAGTTCAGAAAATCACCAGACTGCTTTTAGCAGATTGAATAAAACACCCCCTATAAATTGCTAATGAGGAGACAGCAAAATGCTCACAGTCCATCAGCACTGGCTAAGAACTTCATAGAATTTGGGTGAGATTTTACCATTCATAGCACAACTATGTTCTCAGTACATAATTACATGGAAGACCAAAAAACCCCCCACCCCCCCAAAAAAACCAAAACATGTAAAAATTGTCTACATAAATCATATCTCCTTTTGCAATAATTTAAAAATAAATCTTTAGCAATTAAAACTGTTTTCATCAGGTATAATTGCATGAGTTAAAAAAAAATTACCAAAATAATCAGACCAAAGTACTTATTCCATTCCTTCATGTAATTAAGTACACATTTCCTAACCTTCCATGACAGTATTTCTTGCTTTTTGAAATAGCAACTCTAGGACATCGAACTCACAAAATTTTGGTGGTATTTTCATGATCTTTTAGGTAAACTACATATACTTTGTCAAAGTTGTTATCTTACAATCTATCATCATTCCTTTTCCACTGCGTACCTATATGACCAAGTGAGACTAAGCCACAAAGGAAGCATCTACAAATCTTCTGTGCTGCCACCTATTCCTCTACTGTTCACCTTAAGGAATGGCTCCTTTTTCTGAAAGTACAAGTAACAAAGTTCATAAAATAATTGTGCTGTCCTATGCTGTCAGAGACTAAACCCTCTAGGTCATAATGTTTTCCTATGCCCCTCTGTCACTAAGAATGGAGACTAACAGGTTTTATGGTAATGATGCTGGTATCAGAATAGTAGAACTGGTGCTGTGATTGGAACTGCAGCTTATTTTCTTTATCTGTACATCAAACTGGACTCTGTTTATGACAACTAGATGCATACCGATAAAGTTCTAAAAATAGTCACCAAAATTTCTTCACCTTCTGGGCCTGTCGAGAAGATTATCTATGTTTGAATGGTGTTTTTACTGTGAGTAACTAAGTAGATCACACCGTGCAGAGAAGGTCAGAAGTTCTGTCAAAGAGCCTTCACTGAGAAGCCCACAAACATGTTCAGCTGGAAGGAATGGTGCTAGCCTTACAGAAAAAAACTGCTAGGATGACTTGAACCTACAGAAATCAAGAGCTTCCTGAGTTCTAGGTCTATATTTATGAAAAATAAAAGGCTACAGCCTTGATTTTCAGAGGTGCTTTGCTGATTTTTTAGGCATCTAAATTAAGAGACTATGTTCCTACGGGCACTATAATCTGACTTCCATTGTACCTGAATCTTGTAGTATAGCGTAAGATGAAAGGCAGCCTTTGTTTCCCCTGTTCAGTACTTTTGCATCCTCTAACAACAGTTAAACTGAGCTCATAAGATGTGATGACCTGCTGCAATACTTCATGCAAACTTGTAGTCAGCCCTGAATCAGTACTTTCATTCTTCTGATTTATCCTCTCCACCTTCCTTTAGCATCCCCTTGAGAAGAAGTGCTGAATTAAGAACTGGTACTAAGATTGGATGATTCACAATATATTTGAATGTGTGATGATGCACATGCTCTAGTGAATCAGGCACCTATTTCAATATCAGAAAATAGAAAATGGTTCTTGAGTTTCTCTGCTGCCAAGAATTGCATTATTTTGAATCACTGATTGCCAGGGAGTTCTTAAAATTAGAGTAAACCATTTTTTTTTCCCCTCATGTGTTTGCACGTTTGCCTCAGCCTTATTGGTGGTTCTGTGTTAGGGTGTGCTAAAGCAGTTTAACTCAACTCAAAACTATCATAGCCAACACAAACTAAGGATACCAACAGTGCTTCTTCCAGAGCAACCATTTAAAATGGGAAGAATGCCAATCTACAGACTAAGCTTCCAAATAAGACCTGTATTGAGGGCCTCATCCACACTCACTGAAGGCACAGGAACACGTCAGTGACTTTAAGGGTTTTGTATCCAGATATTAGCTTTCTGTATAAGAGTTCAGTTCAAGAATACTTTCTAATGGAAAAAACTTTAATGTGCCCTTTGGCATTCCTGATAATAACCTTAATCACACTGAATTCCTTTAGTCTCACAGCTTTTACAGGAATACCACTGTAATTTAACATTAATAACAGACCCTTACTAGGAAGCATTACTAGTTTCTTGCTTAGGTGATGTTATAATTAGCAGTATCTTGCTGTGACAATTGCTGCTGTAAAAGAAGTGCCATTTATAGGTGGTATTACATATGCAGCATATGCTGCATGCACGTCCAAGCATTCTGATATGTGCTAAGTGACTGGAAAGGCAACAGTGGAAGATGTACATGCAGAAGAACATTTAAAAACATTTTAGATGTAATGCAAAGTAACTTTTTGCACATACAGGGCTGTAAATGAAATAATAAGAGACTTGAAAGAAGGTTATAAGTTATGCTTGATTAAATCTGTGTTACAGGCTTCCGGTACTCATATCATACTTGAGTCTCCTGGGTGCTGTTAAGTATTGTCAGCCAACAAACTATAATTTCTTGCTTGAGTGGACTAATACAAGAGTAGACTTCTGCTTCTTTGTACATTAAGATTACAGTATGCTGTAACAATAAAATAAGAAGGGGAAAAAAAAATAAAGCAAAATAAAAAATTGCCACACAGAATAATGATTAATACTTATCAGCAGAATTAGATGCTAAGATGGCTTGAGCTATAATTTGTTGAGATCAATAAACTGAGTCCATTTACTTCACTAGGCTTTACATCAACTTCAAGTTCTGTGTTTTGATTTGACAGGTACTGTAACAGACAGTTACGCAGGTAGAAGTAAGCTGCAGAACTGGAAGGTGTTTCTTGAAATGTAGCAATTTTTCTAGTTGTGTATTTTGTTCATGCTGGAACATTTGGCTCTTGGTCAACAGCTATTAATATAGCACCTCTATAAAATAGGCTTATAAGAGGAATCCTCTGTACTTAGTTCTGTCTTGGTAGCACACGTGATGAATTTCTCTTGTGCTAAATTGTAAATCTTGACGGTATCTAGTTTTAACATGCTATAGCTGTATATGGTGGCTTCATACAGCTGAAATCATTAAAACTAAAAATGAAAACAGTTCTGTAAGCTGGATTGCCTGACTGAGGCCTTCGTTGTATGGAGTGCTATGTGCTCTTGGTGGTACTTCTAGGATTCCACTGGTCTGCTGAATAGCTTCAGAAATGGCCCTTGGTAAATCTGGGAGGAATGGCATGGATATTTCAGCTCTTGGGTGTATTGCAGAGCTTCCTCAGGTCAGCGGGACTGACCACTCACCCACAGGCAGTGATGAAGCACGTAGTGGTGCTTTGCAGAGAAAGGGGCTGCTTTAATGAATGCCAGACACTAAAATATACTGAAGGAAATTAGTCGTACCCAGTCAAAAATTTTCAGATGTGTTATTTTTGTGTCTAAAGTGCAGGCTTGCTGAAATAAAAGAAGTCACTTTCAGCAGTGCTGTAGACAGAAGCTTTACCTGTTTCCTGCCCCCTTTCCCTTTACTCCCCTGACTCTGGCAAACCATGTGGAAGGCACATTAACAGCCTCTGCTGAAAGACCTGCAAAAGCCAGTTTTCTTAGGGCTCCAGAGGCTCCAGTTCCACTTCTCTAATTTTTGTCAACTTTCTGACCTACTTGGTGGGCTGCCAGACTCCTATGCAGTTGATAAGCCTCGGAAACATTTCAGAAATACTATTAAAAAAAAAAAACCCAAAAAGTTTTGAGTTTTAAAATGAGCTTTGGAATTGTTTTGTACTGGAAAGATTAAAATGTTATATTTCTTCTATGAACAATTTTATTTTTCAATTTTAGAACTCTTTGTGGGATGAGGATTGTAGTTTCTAGCTATTGCAGATTTTAATGCATTTTAATATATTTTTACATGAAAGAAAGTGACATAGCTGCATGAAGACCCACGTACTTATATTGGGGCCACTGAGGTCTGTGAAACAGTCTTTATATTCAGTTGTAGTTCTTGTTAACAGAAATTGAGAGAACCCCTTGAGCAGCACAAACAAAAGGTATGCTACATAAAATGAGCTAGGATGTTAAATAGAAAAGCTGGTGAGATTCTTTGCTGAGTTGTCTAGAATAAGCTGTAGGCCAGGTTCTGCCTTAGATGCCATGCAAAACTCTTACGAAAATCAATGACCGTTTGGTGCAAAGAACAGAAAATAGAACCTGGCCCAGCATGTCTCCAGTGGATGACAACAAGGATTCAATAACAGCTTACAAAACACTGTGGTTTGTTTGTTTTGGTTTTTTTTTTCGGACTTTACTGTGAATCTCTTTTCTTAAAGCACTTCCCCTTTTCTCAGATTGCAACAATAATGACATGCTCTCCTTCTCTACTTGTCCCATGCCTGCACTGTTTAACCATTATTTTGAACACTGCTTTTTTTTTTTTTTTAAATCCCATAGTTTCCCCCATGTGTCTCTTTATATCTTCCTTTAAAGGCAAAAGCACTGCATACTACTATGGAGGCTTTAAAAGAAATCAAGAAATTTGATATAATGGCTTTGCTACCACTGAAGTAAAACCTTTGGCAAAAAAAAAGTCCTCTTCCAGAATGACTTAGTTTCTGTATTATTTTACATAGCTGGAAGAGATAAAATTAGATTATGAAAAAGAATCTGATTTTCTAGTGTCTTTCTTTGTCAGTTCCTTTCCTTCCTAACTTTTTTATTTTGCCTTTTTTTTGTTTTGTTTTAAACATGTAAATAGACCTTTCTGCAATGTACTGAATATTAGCGTCTGGATGAAAAATCTAAATAGTAAAGATTTCAGACTTCATCTCTTTTTGATTATATTTTGTGGAACCAAAATTCCTGCATTTCCCTTCTTCCTTCAGGATCATGGTGGGAAACGGTGGGTTCAAAGACTTATAGTTTGCAATAAAAATATCAAGACATTATCATAAATAATCGTTACATATGTCTCTCTGTAAAGGAAGGGT
Organism: Haliaeetus leucocephalus; assembly: GCF_000737465.1. NCBI lineage: Eukaryota > Metazoa > Chordata > Aves > Accipitriformes > Accipitridae > Haliaeetus > Haliaeetus leucocephalus. The sequence goes on from NW_010972676.1 coordinate 9,860,973, forward strand.
GAAAAGGATCATATGTGAAATATTGGAAAAGAACTAGGGATTTTTCATTTAACGCTTGTATTTAACTTTGTATTCATACTTGTGATTTAAATCATGTTTAGTTATCTTTTCTTGTAAAAATACCCGGACGTGAATGAGATTTTAAAAGAATTGACATGAGAGAAACTTTACAAATGAGAATGATTTTACTTGCATATTCAGCGTGGAATTGTTTAAGAATTATTTATCCAGGATTCTTTCTGTGAATGGAGGACGAACTGAGGTCACTTATTATTCTGGTTAATTGTTAGCTATGTTTATTTATTAGGTTAATTTGCAGAGTTTCAACACTCTTGCGTCCTTGGAAAGGGTCAGGAAATAGCACCAAATCAGATATACTGATTATCTGTGCTGTAAAAAGAACAATGAGTTTTTCTAGATCGTGTCCTTGAAAATGTGTTGTTGGAATGACTTTTGAATCAAGTTCAGGCAATTGTTGCTAATTATAAAATGCCTTCTGTGGACCCTGTACTGTTCAAGTTTGCAGTGTTTGAGAACGTTTTATGATATAGTCAGCTGCTCTTGTGTCTTGTTTGTGTTATGATATCCACTATAATTCATTTACTAAGATTTCTGCTTTCAGTTTTTATTACGATCTGCTTGTAACAGCTGCAAAACTGATTTTTGTGCTCTAAGTTCTGGTCCAAAACTAGGACACTGTGCTATTTTGCTGTTGTCACTGAACTGATAAAGAATACCAATCAGAATATTAGTAATTAAGAAACTTTTAATTCTCTAGCAGGTAGAAGAAAACAGTGTGCACGTGCATGCTCACAGCCTCTTGTTTTTTTCTTCCAAAGATGTCTGTCTCTGATACGAGAGTGGCAAGTCATCCCATAAGGAAAAATCAGCTGAAGACCACAAAATGCTGAATCTTTCTTTGATCATCAGTTCATCCTGGAATGTGCTTTTGCTTTTAGTAGCTTTTCTATTTTCTCACAGGCACAGAATAGTACTTATCTTACTTCATAGGCAGCCATTATGTCTGTTTTATCAGTGTACAAAGCACAGGAGAAATAAAATGATAGGTGCCCTGATAAGTGAAGGAGGATAAACTTTTGAAGTCTACAAATAATGCAATTCCTTTTGGCTGATTGATTTCAGGTAAGTGCAAAGGACACAACCTTTTTTTTTAAACTGAAAGGAATGCATCTGAATGATGGATAACTGCAGTTCAAGTAGAAACACTTTTATAAGTTGCTTTATGGAGAAGTGGCTCACTCTGTCCAAGACTCCTGCTTTTATTCAGTGTAACTGAATGTTAGTTCATTAGATTGATAAGAAATCTGTAAAGAAGTAAAAAACTCTCCTTCTACAACTCTATTTGTGGCAGTGTGCATGTGAGCTGCTCGAAAAGAAAAGCTCTGTGCAAGTTAGCTACATTGCTATTTGGTAGCTTGGAGCAGTATCAAGGATGCAGCAGACCTGTCATTGCAATACTTATAATACCCATACTAGCCAGCTAACAACAATCATCATATCTCTCTTGCTCCCTCTCACCCTCACGTGTGCCAGAAATAGGCAGCATTGGTGCTCTGGTCATGTTGTTTAGTCTTGGAGGACCACATCACGTGCAATCTTATCCTTACTTCATTGCCAGAAAATTAGACTTGGCTGCAGGTGGGCCCAAGGGCTGTGTCTTGCAATTTAACACTTATTAAGTATTCAAGGAAACTTACCGTGCATTTGAAGTCTTTGTCCCTCTTCCTTCCCTTCTTGCTTTCTTCTATTGTAACATTGCATACGTTTTCCTGTTACGCAGTAACTATTTTTTTTTCTCAATGCTATTTTCAGTGTGTACCATTAAAGTACATATCCTGCAACATAACGTAAGCTTCTCCTTTTGAAGATGGTGAGTATTTATGGATGGAAACATTTTAGCCCATACATTATGCTCTCTTTTTTTCATCTTTGGTTTCAGTTATTTTTGCACTTTTGTGTTTTAGTGCAGCAATCATAAATCCTTCCTTCTCCTCTCAGTATACAGTATGAGAAGCCAGGATCACAGTGTAGTCATCTTCCTGACTAATGCTACAGAACAGCCAGTGAGAGCAAAAATGCCCCCGCATGAGGAAGTGAGAATTATGTGAAGAGAGAGAAAGAAGCCTTAGTGGACAAAAAGCCTTGTGTAAGATCATGTTAAACCAGGAATGTGTTAAACAGGTGAAGATTGTTTGCAAGATACTTTGATTGTATTAATTTTACCTTCATTTTTAGTGGTAGATTGTAACTTGGAATACAGACCTATGTAGAGGAGGAATTCTAGCTCTAGTCAGGAACACAATGTCTTGGGACTAGGCAGGCAAAATCCAGAGATATTTGCTGGATTAAGCAAGTGAAGCCTTTGGGAACTGAGAAGAGTTAAAAGCAAATGGCTACCAGCTGGGAGCAAAGCTATAATTTTGTTGTGGGATGTGGTGGAAAGGGACAACTTTGCTCGCCATTTGAGCTCTGCCCTTATATGCACAGGTTCTTGCCCTTGCAGGATGAAATTTCCACCTACTTACTAATTTGTTAGCTAAACTTGGCTACATCTGCCTTGAAAAAACACAAACAACAATATAAAGCCATATATTATTACAATTTTAAAGCCATGTATATTAGTGCTGGATTATAGATCTTGGTTTTTTTCCCCTGATAAATTCTTGAAATACTTTTCTTTATTCCCTCACTTTTCCACTAGCCTTAAGTAGGATATTACAGCTTCAAACAGTAATGCATTGTAAGCTGTAAAAACAAAGAAATTGAAATAAATTCACTGGAATTTATCCACTGTCAGATACTAAGTATTTTATTTTGCATTTTCCTTTTTTAAATTATTGACATGCAAATCCAAGAGGATACGTCTAAGTACTTGTATGATCTGATCAATAATTTTATTATTCCAATATTAACATTTCTTAGCCTAGAAATTAGAGAATGGTATGTTTTTCTTAGGTGTCAAGACCTGATTCAAAGATAATTGCTTAAAGAGAACAACCCTTATTGAATCTATCAAGGTCCTACTGTTTCTTTCAGAATAAAATAAAATTTGATTCTCAAACAGAATTTCAGGGTTTGTTTTTTTTTTTTTTTTTGTATAGTTCTACCCTAGCATGGCACGTTACCATTGCCTAAGACCACTAAACTAAGTAGAAATCATTCATAAGGACAGCAAGGAACAGCACAACTTTTTGATTTTCTCAGTGATGCTTCCTCACTCTTGCTTCTCCCTTGTGAAATAAGTAGGCATAAGAGATGTTATTGCCAGAAGAGCGGGTAGATTTGTGTTAATGCCTAAGAGCAAATGTCAAACTAGAAATGTCAAAGTCTTGTCTGCTTTCGAAGTATATAACCAGATAGATTATTATTTTGCTGTATCCTTTCTTTGAAAACTTTATCATAATCCTCTACGCAATCTTGTATTGGGCACAAATACTGTGCTACGTGACAATTTCTTCTAAATTTAGCAGCAAAGCTTTGTAACGTTAGGCAGGGAAAAGCAAAAGAAAGTTTGGGTGGATAATTTCCCTGAAAACAATGTCTTTCAGAAATAGTCATACCAAAGAAATGCTTGGAGCTGCGAGTCACAGCATTAGTGGGCTGAACCACCATTCTGTCCAGGTATAGGGGCATACATTTTCAGGATTAGTCAAATGTAGAAGTATTATTTGTAAATAAAAACATATTTTAGGATATAGGGCTATAATATCTGAAAATATGAATTCTAAAGAAAAATCATGACTTGACTGGAAGAGAGATTGACTTATGAATAACTTTGTTCTTTTTGAGAATAGTTTTAAAACTCACTTAAAATGTTTTCTTGAAATGCAAAAGAAATGGAAACCAGACTTTCTAGAATAAAGCATCAGGCACCCATATTCAAGATCTCCACCATACAGATAATGTCTGAGAAGTGGTGCTTCTGCTGCCTTCTACAGTCCTTTCATTTTGCATGTACTGTTGTCTGGCTCTTTCATACCAGCTTCTGTCCCTTGTTTTCTAGCTCTACCCTTGTTGTCTCTTTCATGTCTTTTTTTAACTCGTGCCTCTGTCCTGTTCTTGCCTTCCACTTTTTTTTGCTTTCTCTCTCTTTTTATTTCCTCTTCTTTTTCAGAGCAAATTCCCCTCCCCCCCGTCCCCCATCTGTTCCTTCTGACTTACAGTTTCTAAGATATATCACAACCATAGGCTATTCCTTCTGAAAAAGAAGTGGGACTGGATGGTAGTTAAAGCCAGGTATGCTGGTACTTAGCATTAACATTTAAACATTATTTTTCCCCTTCATACAGCATTTACCTACTATTTCTAAGTTTTCTTGAAGAATTATCCTAGGGAAACATTTTGATGTTAAGTGCTTTTTGGCCCTTAAAACTGCTCTGGTAGATGAATTAGGGCAATACATTCATTTTTAACCAAAAAGACGTTTTTTCCATCAAAAGTCTCTTTGAAGGATAACTTCACTTGAACTCTCTAAGGAAGCTGTATTCCCAAAGAGTTACATTTTATCAGCTGAAATATTGCATCCTAGTTTGCTGCAGCTGGTATCAGAAAAACATACATGTAGCCTTAATGTTAATCTCTACTCAGCACTGCAGGGTAATGGACCAATATATGTGCTATTGAATAATGGAGACTACTGGTAGAGCTTTGCCCGTTCAGCTCCTGAGCCAGCATGCATGGAAATTAGCAGATGGGCTTCTCTTATATTCATCGTATATCTCTGTTAAAGGCTTAGGGCATGATTGTTATTGTGGGATCTCATTGATAGCTACGCAAAGCCTTTGCAAAGTCAGTTTAAAATGACAATAAATTAGAACGGTAGCTTTTACCATCTTTGCACAGGCATTAGTGACAGCATGAGTGTTAAAGAGTGTATGTTCTACCTTGGCTTTGGGAGGATGTTCTTTTTAAGAATATTTAAAAAAAAATCACTTAAAATATTTTCTTGAAATGCAAAAGACATGGAAACCAGACTTTCTAGAATAAAGCATCAGACCCCCATATTCAAGATCTCTACTATACACGCCTCAGTAGGAATGTGAATAGAAGCACAAAGGCTCAGGAATCCAGGGAACAGGAAGTATGAGCTCCAGAGAATTCCTGGGAGCTACATTTTCACAATGGGTGCATCTTTCTGTGTTTGTAAAAGGTCTGGGTAAACCAGTGTTGTCTTGTTTTTACTTTCTGTTGGGTAGCTACTGCTTTTGGAATATATGGGCAGGCAGCAGCCATTGGGCTGCTTCAGTCTTCCAACCTCCAGGTTTCCCAAACACAGATTTTACACCCTGATTAATAATTGGATTAATTTTATCCTGGAATTTAAAAAGGTTAATTTATTTAAACCTATTGTCTCTATACTACTGTAGGGCAGAGCTTCTTAAGTGGTTCTCACTCCCCATAGCCTCAATCAGGAATGTACTACCACTGCACTGCCCAGCTTCTCTAGACTTTCTGTTTCTTTGAACTTACAAAATTTTTTTCTCCTTACTAAAGACAAAAGCATAGTTTTTTTTTAACATGTTTGGTTTTTAAAAGCATAATCGTTTTTGGATTCTTAAATATTTTGAAGGTGCCGGTTGTAATGCAACTATCATCTATAGCTTATAACAGAAAAGGATACTTATGGTCAAAGCCATACCATATTCTGAAAAGCCAGGCACTCTCAGCTTTGGTTGTATTTTTATCCAAGTTAGATGCGCTCTGCAAAATAGACGAATAAAGTAGAAAACATTTTTATAACATAAATAAAACATGGAGTTCCAATATTAAAAATACATGTCAAACCAAATTACAATTAACTGTGCGGTTTTTTGTTGTTGTTTTTTTAACTTAAAAACCTTCTTTGGCACACAAATGTCATCTCTGTGAATTGGTTCAGGAGGAAATTCGCTCATATAGCACACTTCTCATTGCTATATACTCATAGGAAGAGTGCAGCATTTACTTTCATTAATGATTCCAATTTTACTAAGAAGCACTATATTCTGCAATCAATAAAATTATATTTCGATTTAATTGCCATTGTGGGATTACTTCAGTTTACTCCTGCAAGATCAGATGCTATTTGTGTATGTCTAATAAAATTTCATACCCTAAGGGATCGTGATTTTCTAATAATTATGACACTACTTTCCTTTCTGTGCTTCTTTCCAAGGGGAGAGGAACACAACTTGAGTCAACAAGACTCAGAATGCTGTGTTCCATTCTCCAAGCTAATTCTGGGGCACGCTGCACAGGTAGATAGATGGACTATCCTTTTACTCAGGGTCATAATTTGGAATAATATGCTAGAAACAGTCATCTGTACAAAGACAGTTAGTTGTACTCCAGGCATCACATCAGTACTAGCCGAAGAATTAGCATCAGGATAGAATTAGGAATGGGATTGCCAGTTCTCTAAGGATATTTCATTATTGTCTTGTTTGTGTTTTGCTGCAAGTTAGATTATTTTTTAGTGGGAATATTTTTCTCTATGCAATTGTAAACCAATTTATCTAATAATTTTTATATTTTAATCCAATAATATATTAAGAATGTGATTTCCTATTATACATAAACATACATGAAAATGGGCTGATGATAATAATGTCAATGGTCTCATCCTCAAAACTGCAAGGTCTAGTTCTAAGCCAGCCTGTACATGGGAACTTCTACATTGATTTCACTGAGTTTTGAATAAGGTTATATGGAGACAGAAATCATATTGTAGCTGTTACAATTTTGCTAATGTCAAAGGTAGTCACAGTGAATTTACAAATGCACCAAATAGGCCAAATACCGTTCTTGTAACCTGTTTCCTTGTTACTGACTTGAGTATTTTAGTAACTCCCCCTAGCAACTGGGGAGGCTGGAGGAGGGAAGAAGATGGTGCTAATCCCTAACCGATCAGCAGAGCATTCTTCGAAGCCTTTAATATCTAATAGTGCATTTTGTCAAAATAGATACAGATTGGGAAAAGGGCTGAAACATATAAGCAGGAAGCTTGATGGTAGGTAAAGTCTATGTTAGCTCAGAACAACAAGAACACTGAAAGAAAGAGGGTGAAGGACTAAAGTAGACAGGAATAGAGGTGAGAAAGAGGAGGACAGGCATGGAAATAGACATATCATGGAGTGGGCTGCAGCAAGCAGTCAATGAGTACAATGCAGAGGAAGGCTAGTTAAAAGCATAGAAAGCTCTGTAAATGGCCTATGCGTCCTTGGTTTGACTACCAGTGTTTCCAGAAGCCATAGTGTTGTTGGTTAACTCCTCTTTCCAAACTCATTGTATATCTAGCTTCCTCTTGTGGGAACAAGATTCCTCATATGGGAAGATGAATTGTTCCCGTATGAAAGCAGTGGACAAAAAAGCCTACACCAGAGTATAATTCTCCAAGAATTTGCTGGTCCTGACCTGGGCCTGCTTTTATTTCTTGCACTAATGTTTATTGCTGCTTTGCTTTGTCCCTGCTGTGGTGGCCTGTAACTCTGGCTTGTTTGAGCTCTGCGAGTTTGACATGTGTTGCACCTTCTTCCTTTTGTATATATAATCTGTGTTGTGTTACCAGCTTTTGTGTTAACAGGAACCTGGGTAGTTATCTGTAGTGCAGCTCCTGCATAAACAGTACAGTCAGAGGATGGCAGGAGATGTCGGTGTGAATGCTTTTGGGCTATTGCACATCCTTGGATCCTATGATCTTAAAAAGTAACTTTTCACTTTCCCTACAGTTCAGAGAGGTAGAAGTAGGGGAGACAGTCCACCACCTCTTCTGGACAACAATTTTCTCTTAGGGAAGTGAGAATGCCAGTGTTTCTCATCTCTTACTTGGGAATTACCCATATGGAGATTATTCTCATTAGTCACTTGCAATAAATTCACCAACCAGCTGGCAGATGATGGGGAAAGTATAAATAATTTCCTTATTATACTAATAAAGGGACGGTTAAATAAACTATGAATATTAGTTTGACAGAGATCATATTAATAGGTGTTTTGCAGGCTATTTAGTTTTCTCTGGAGATCAATACTATATCTACAACATTTTTTCCAAAATGCTTGTAGAAAATATATTCTTACACTGTCTCAATAGAGATTAACATAGCGGAATGTCTGAGATACGTAAACCATCTGAATAAAATATGCTATTAGATATCTTTGTGTATGGAAAATTAGCTAAAAAGCCCACTGCCATAAAAGCTTTTGTCTTTTTTTAATAGATCAACTTTGTAACTCTTAGTGTTTAAGTATCCTGCATTCTACTTACCAGAGTTAGCTTTTGGTGTTTATACTCTGAATATATGTGATATGCAGTAAACTGCTTTTGTTTATTTTTATATATTATTTTCTATACAATAATATATATTATCTGTAGTACGTATTATGTAATTAAATTCTTTCAGAACTGAGTTATAACAGTTCATCAATAAATAAATGGATATGAATATGAGGCTGTTATTTCTTCTGTTTATGCTTATGTTGTGATAATGATTTAATGATAAATACATTTAAGGCAAGGCAGAACTGACACAAAGAAACTGAGAGATGCTTTTGTTGGATGAGGTCACAGTATGGTGAAGTCCAGACGCTAATTATACATTAAAAGGCTCTACACCTTTGCTGGGGAAGAAGCCCTGGGTTCCAGGTCTTACAACTTGACTTGGAATTTGTTGCTAGCTGACAGCCAAAATTACTGGTTGAGGCAGTCCGGAAGATAGCATAATCAGGAATCCAGAAACAATGGTGTACATTGAAGTCTTGACTAAATAAATCTAATTCTTTCAGAGAAGAGAAAATTAAATTTGTGGAAGGGAAGAAGGGAGATCGACATGAAGAGGTAGGAAAGGGAAAGGGTTATGGAGCCATATAGCTGCTATTGCCTCTGATAGTGCTCATGAGGTGGCAGGTGTTTAAGGCTTTTTCTGCCTCTAAAAAATCCAGGTCTGTTTACAGATATGGATTCAGAGGTTCCCGCATACAGATACCCTGTGTCCTGGTAGTTAGAGTGGTCACAGAGGAGATAGATTCAAATCTCTGCAGCAGACCTTGTGGCTTCCCCGTTCTGGCTGAGTACTCTGCCTGAGAAGGGAGGAGCCTAGAGGCTTATTTTCCACTAATTTTTCTGTCATTTAAACATCTTATTCTTGAGATGTTATTCAGTTCTTATTTCTGGTACAATCCCCTTGAAGTTCCAATTAACAGCACTGAGAGCTGGCATGTGGTTTAAAGTTCATCTGGGTGAGAGCTTTAACTGGCAGCGGGAGATATTGGCACTTGATATGTTATTTGTCCAGGAATATATGCAAGAAAAACAACTGCTTTCACTGTGAAGACACACTAAGATAGGAAGAAAATGAGAAGTAGGTAAACTAAGTAAAAACATCATATTAGAAATAAAGGGAAAGAAAAAAGACAACAAAGAGGAATGAGAGAGGGATGAGATGAAAGAGAAAATTAAAAGATATAACCTGATGTAAATCGAGTAACTGTGATGGGTCCTGAGTTAAAACAAAGATGGCTATAGAGAATGCAGCAAAGGTCTGAATTAGTAAAACATTGAGATGTCAAATACAAAAAAGTCAGACAAATGAAAATAGAATACTGTAGCGGGGGGAAAGAATAATCAGAGCAGCAAAACTATCTTCCAAGATAGCATTCCTTATAGTAGTAAATTTTTACTTGGACATGATAGGGCATGAAAGGTGTTATATTTATTTACACCTGCTGTGTTGTATTGCTGAGTTTTGTCAACAGAGATAGGTGTTAATTCACAGGGCACAGCTGGGCCATTGGATGTGTTATTGTTATTCATAAACATGATTATTTTCATTTTTAATAAAAGGAGAAAATTAGATGCCTATAGACTTTTGAAGAAATCAGGTTCTCACAAAATGTGCATTCAGTCAATTTTATACTGCATTCAGTGTTCTCTGATCTTTGATAATTAATGAATTCTGCAAAGTAGAAGATTTCTGAAATGATATATCTTTAAAATCCAAAAAAGAACAGATTAAGATTAAGGTTCTGTGTCCTGGCCTTGGTCAGAATTTGGGCAGAGGCATTGCAGGAATTCCGACCAAGACACTTAGGAGAGTGATATTAGCAATTAGTCCCCTCAGAATAAATCAGTATCTTGGCATGGTGCAATGGAGTGTTATGCTAGACCTTTTAATAGCGACTGAGTTGTAAAATTAAGGATATGGTCAGATATGAATAATATTATTCTTCTTTTTTCCAAAGAAACATTAGGATACTTAGGCACCTGAATTCAATTCAAATTCAATGAAAGTTGAGACCCTAAATGCCTTCAAATACGTGCAAATGTGTAAATGTTAAGAATACTCAGTGTGTAAGATATCATTTAGGCAGAATTTTGATGTAACTTTAATGTATTTTCAAGTGAATACAGTATCTTATTCGTGTCTTGCCCGAACTTATCTTCTACATTTTATATCACTGTTGGGTTATTTCAATTTCAGTTCCAGTGGTGCAGTCTGAAAGACTGCATGGGATGGTATTACCTAGAAACAGGAGCACAGTGTTAGGCACTTTTTTGCTTTGGCAATTTATCAACTTGTAGCATTGCTTCTCCCTAGTCTTACTGAATGCAGTATAAAATTGACTGAATGCACATTTTGTGAGAACCTGATTTCTTCAAAAGTCTATAGGCATCTAATTTTCTCCTTTTATTAAAAATGAAAATAATCATGTTTATGAATAACAATAACACATCCAATGGCCCACGTACTTACCGTGCTGAAACATGTTACATCTGCGTATTGACTCTCTATAGATTTCTACTGTTCCAGGTAGTGAGGCATTTGAAACAATGTGTATGACAAAAAAGGGTGACAGATGAACAGCTGCAGCTTGTTAAATAGCCTGCTTTAGTTTAAAGTTTTCAAGTTAATAATGTACTTAGGTTTCCATGTGAAAAATATTTTCAGAAACCTGACCTACTAGAACTGAACACTACACATACCCCCTTTTTATTCCAGGCAATTAAACATTGTTCTGAGATGTCTCATTTCCATAAATGCAGCGTTTGGAAGGTGATAAATATTTGGATATATCAAGGCAATACTTCTATTATTTTGTTTATTAGACCTCTCAAGATATCTTTGCATTTATTTATAATTTACTTCAAAACTCTAACATTTTTAGTTACAAAATTTTCATGAGTGCATGCACATTGAAAAAAAAAATCTCCTCTCTTTGTACCTTGTACAATAAAGGTACTTTGCAGCTCCTTTTTATTTTCAACCCACCTGTTTTAAACATTTTCAGCTATAACACTATTTTTGACAAACATGATCTGCCAACAATTGAACAGTTTTTAATTCAGCACGTATGTCTAAAATCCTGACATACCTGGCTTGCAGCTTCTGTTTTCAGATCTTCATCTGGATCTATGCCAACTCTGTTAAAAAAAAACCAACAAAACCAAAGACATATGGTAATGATCTGATATATATTAGAGGGCTTTGAGGGTAGAAATGTTTCTCTTGTGCCACTCATTTCCTACTAGGTGAGAAATGCAGAGAGGAGGTGACAAAACATTGAGATAATTTTTTTAATCAAGGAAGTTCTTAAGTTTTTAGGAAACTTGAGATTTTTTTGAACTGCCACTCATAACACCTGAGATTAGATCTTTACCCTGGCTCTGATCCATATCTGGGGAGAGACAATCAAGTCATTAACCTTTGCTATGAAATTCTTAATTACTGGCAGAAGAGAGGTGTTGAGGAGGAACTGGAGTTAGTGAGGTATGTGGAGGATAGGACTGCAGGGCTCTGGCATTTCTTGACTGTGCTGCATTATGGGTAGCTTGTAGCATTTGGAAAGGGCTTTACTTGGCGTACAAGGTAGGGGGAAGCAAACTGGAGGGGAGAGGAAACTGCAGTGGGTGATGTGCAAGATGATGAGAACCTGGGTGGTGTTTTACTAATACGGACAGGAAAAAAATAAGATTGGCTGTTAAATGTGGTGTGGTGGAAGAACTGACATTCTGAATAGAGCTGATGCTCAGTTCTGAGGAGAAATGTAGCAGAAATGTTATGAGTTGAATGACAGAGGCTTGTGCTCATGTTCACACCAAGAAAGGAAGGAGAGCAGTGAGGGATGTTGAAAAATGAACCTTCTTATCATCAGAATCTGAAGGCCACAGCTAGGGTGACCAACAGCCTCTGAATGCCTCACAAGCTCCCATATAGCATCAGGTCCACTGAGCTAATACAGAATTTACTGATGCAAAGAAAATGTACTCTTTCACTAGATATTCATTTAAGGCTACTTTACTGTTTTTCTGACAGTCTTCCTTCTTGAGTATATTTTTGCTTTTGGTAATAACACATCAGAATAGTTTTAAAAATAATATTTAATGCTTAATAATAATTAAGCATTCTTTCCTGTAAGTATTATGCATATAATTTTATTCAGTCAGAGACAATGACAGGAACTATATGCAGAGTAGATGCTTTTTATATGTAAATACTGAATGGAAGAGAAAAAAAGACTTTTTTTTTTCTATCGTAGCTCTTGAGTTTCAACAAATATGAGTCCTTCAGGCATAAATATTTGTATCTTTTTATTAAAAATAACAATCCTGGTGCTGACTCGACAAGGAGACAGAATGAATAGCTGTTTCTTTTTCTTTTTCTTTTTTTTTCCTGTTCTTTAAATTGCTAGAAAAAGATTCTGATGGTACTAACCTATTCATTACTTTGGAGTAAAGCAAGTTAGGTATTTTCCATTTCATTAAAATGGAAACATTTACATGGGAAAAGAAAAAGAAACATTCCACAGAGGTTTAACCATCTTTCTCACATTGGATTTGTTATTGTCATATACAGAACAGTTGTGTCTAGGGCCTTATCTGTGCTCAGCATTGTAAAACTACATAGTGTGAGACAGCCCTGCAGAGTATACAGGATGTGAAGGCTGAAACAATGGCACAAATGCAGGTGTGATGGTCCCAAATTCATAAAACAGGTCAGAATCAGAAAAACAATCCCAGTCTCCTAAATGCAATTACATGCCCTGTTTATTAGACTACACTTATTCGCTAGACGAGTTTGCCAACACAGAAAAGCACCAGCAGTACAATAGTTAAGGGTCTGCACAGTTCTGGAAATAAAAAAATTCAAAGCATTTACGCATGATAGGTGCAGCTGAAAGGCGAGGCTACAGCACAAACTTCCCCACACTCGGTTCTCCTTAATGAGCTTGACTTGACCTCAAAGAATCAGTCTCCTGGGACAGAAGTAATTTAGCCTTCATGCAGTTCTGAACTTACTGGAGTTGAGAAACTGCCAGTTCTGACTGATTGCGTGTGTTGGAGTTGTGATGTGTTTATTATAGAATGAGCTAAGACAACAGAAAATACTTCACCCGGGACTAAAAGGACTGTAATAGCAAATGTGAAAAAGGGTAGGCAATGGGGCCAATAGGAGCTGGAGTTTCTGGCTGTGATATCATTTCAGCAACAGTGATATAACTACTAACTAATCACACTGACAACAGGGATCCATCGGCATAGAAAAAAATCTGGATTTACAGAGTTTTGCAGAATTTGTGGTGTGCTTAAGCTTCTCTGCATGTATAATATCTAATCCTTATGGTCATAGAGATAGCTAGTTGGTTTGCCTTGTTTATTCTGCAGACAATAGATTATTATATGGCACATATGAAGATACTCACATGAAACCTTAACAGGAGTATTACATTTAAAGCCAGAAAGAACCAGCAAGAAATATCTAATGAAATCATACTTTGAAAAAGAAAAGAAGGTTTCTATGCCACATGAATGCCACAAAGCCACAGATGATGCTTTCCTTTGGTCTAGTCTCTGTTCTTGTTTAAAACACTGGGTCAGATGCCATTGCTGTTTTTCTCATGGAATAGTATCTTGCTATTGGAAATTAGTGTGGATAGCACAATCTTACCTATTGATTTAAAGTCCCTTGGGAAAAGGACCAGATCATTCTTTGCGTTCTATGGGAGAGTTTTTTAATGCATTAAAATAGCGATACATTTTTGTAATAATTTGAACATTAACAACTTTGTTAAGTATGCACTAAGCAGACTCCATTCAGTCATTTCTGAAATTGAAGCTAATTATTTCATATCCAAACACAGGCTTGGGAGCCTAACATCAGGCACCTAGCATTGAAAATCATGGCCTGCTATAATTAACTCTGATACACTTGACATGAACTAGAATGCTATTTTTAAGTTGCAAATGTTGAAAAAACAAAGCATAACAAATTATATGAGACAGTCAAGACAACTGAAATTAAGCACAGATATGCACTTCAAGTTTACATCCTTGACTTCCTCAAAAGACCTGCTAGATCTAATGCTATTGTTTCTAGAATTTGCAAACTTAAAATTTGTATAGATTACTATGAAGGCCTCTAAGAAATACTCTGTTGTTAACATTTGTATAAACATCTTTCCCCTTTTAACCTTCTCAGTTTTCCATTTCTGTGAGAAGACTTAATGCATGGTCAGAAAAATATTTTCTTAGTATTTTTTCTCCCTTCTTGCTGTCAACTTTGTCTCTTTTCTCCTATTATGTTGTTTTACTTCTTGCAGTCTCCCTTTTCCGTCTTTCTCTGTCCCACTTCCCTGGTTGCTCTCTATTCCTTGTTCATTTCTACTTGGCTCTTCTAAATAGTGTATGCTTTTATTTCTGCCTTTCTATTTTTGCATTTTTTTATTCTATACATAAAACACTTAAGATGACTTCTCTTCCATAAAAACAAATGCAATGACTTTTTAATCAGATCTATATTGCAGCAGAGTTTATTTACTCTATGTATTTAGATAGGCTTTAGAAATGTTTTAGATTCAAATATGCTACATATGAAGGAGTTAAAAATCCTGAAAGCTGCTCTGTGTTATTCTTTTTAATTTGGGTCTTTTTTTGGAGCCCTGTGTGTGTGTGTTAGTTTTTAAATAATGGCTATATCAAAACCTGGATTCAGAGATTCTTCGAAGTTGCTATATTCAAAATCTGGAAGTGAAGCTTGTGACTTCAGCTCATCTCTAACAATTAGGCCCAGGCATTGCTAGGGACTGTGCATTAGTCTGCAGAAGTACCCTTTACAGTTGATGGTATTTAAATCCCCATGTGCTACCAGCTGCATCATTTTTTTTAGCAACAGTCAGAATGCATTTGGTAATAAGAGGAGGAATGTGTCACTGAATACAAAGCAGTTGATAACATCTTTTCTGATGTGGTTTGAAATGAAAATGGATGGAAAGATAAATCCCAAATTGTCAGGGGAACCAGTAGTAAGAAATACAAAACCAATCCATAGGAATACCAAGTAGTAAATCACTATTCAGGCATTGCAAACTTTTAATTCCCTCACTTCAAATCACCACAAAGTCAACACTGTAGGATAAAATCTTTGCTTTCTACAGTGAAGCCACAGAAAGACGTATAAACTTATGTCTTCGTAAGGATCTATGCATGCAGAGCAGAACTTTCGGTGTACATACTTAAAAGCGTGATTCTCAGCCCTTCTGCAATTTAAGTGCCAAGAAATCTGTAAATAGAGATATTTCTTTGAAATCTGAATTCTGATTACTGAAATTCTACTTCTGGGCCTGTATAGGCTTTCTGTATTTGCAGAACAGAGCCTGGTTCATGCAAGTTTAATCTCGCTCGCAGGCCCACCTAGTCTAGTTTGCACCTACCATATACTCACACTGGTTAGCTGTGCTCCGGGTGAAGCAGCCGAGACTGTACTTGAAAACACGTCCTGAGAGCACATAGTTGATTCCATCCCCTTTTTATTTAATGACTGATCAATTCAAGTGTCTTGCAAAGAAGTGGGAAGCCTGGTTTCATCAGTTGCCTCAAACTGAGGTGATTCCACACCACACCTCTCAGAAGCGCCAGAAATACTGGCCTGAGAATGATACGGGTGGTGACACCATCCTGATGGCACCTGTCCTGCTGATGCTGCCTTCTTGTACCAAACACCTTTCAACTTCAAGCACCGATGAAGCCCAAAGAAACAGTTGTTTATATGTGTATTATTTAACGTAGCTAATGATTTAATAAACAAAACATCAGGCTTGCGAAAATTTACAAGGGAAATATTTCCTAATGTGAGTAACAGTCTTCCCTAATCTAAGTGTATGATGGTGAATGTGTACTTGATAGAATATGATATTACAGATAAAGGTCAGAATTAGCCATGCCTCCTCTGCTTCCTTTTCTAGATCAGTGGGGAAACAAAGGCAATTCAAGAGGTGAAAAGTCTGGCATCTCTTTCTGTTTCTGGCCCCATACTATAAAATGGGGTTAATAATACTTTTTCCACCCCATTGCTCATGTTTTGTGTATTTAACATGTAAGTGCACATCCTTCATTATCTTTGTACAATATCCAGCTTAGAGCTATGGTTTTGTGTAGAGTGCTAGGAGTGCTGCTGTAAAATAATTAATAGCAATATTGGTTTCTTGCTTGTCAAAAGGTTTTACAGGAAGAATTCAGCCTTCTCATTGCAATTGCATCAGCCTTCCACTGGCTGTCTCACTGTAACTAAAACAGTCTTTAAGCCTCAGTTTTTATCTCAAAAACTGCACATACCAAGAAGGGTTTTCTGATTAAGTGATTTATAACCCAATTTTCATAGATGGCCATTAAACAGCATTTGCAACAGGAGTCTTGAATATTTTTGCATGAATAAATCTGAAGCTTGTAGCTATCCATCATCAGCATATTGCATTCAGTACAGAATTATTAACTGTAAAGACTAGAAACATGAGCAAAATCCAAAAAAGATTGTTTCACCACCTCTAATAAATCATTACAATTGAAATTAAAAAACCTTCAGGATAAATAATGATTACTCAAGCCATTATTCTTGTCCATGTGGCAGTAAGTGTGATGTGTATTCCTAACAAACTGACACCTAAAATCTGCCTTTGCTTCTAGATTGCTATGTTGCTGCTATATATTGCTATTGCTGTGGACTGATGCTGTCAAAACCACCTGCTTTTTTACAGTACAATATTTTGATTGACATAAATCCCATGAAGAATTACAGTATGAGTATAGATCCTCAAAGTTCAGCTCAAGCTAATTTTTTTAATAAATGAAAACACTTTAAGGCAAGAATAATCACTTGGATCCCACAGCAGAAAGAGCAAATCAATTTAATTTCATGCTGAGAAGGATTAAAATAAATTATCAGGTAAACAATGCTTCCTAAATGGTTATGACAGTTGTTTGCCATGTGGCTAGTGCTTTCTATCTTATATCCACAATGTACTGAAATAGAGCAGAGTATGATTTTAAACCTGTAGAATCATGTGAGAAAGAGATAAGTGTGCCATAGTTTGACTTTTGAACTTGTCATTTCATAAAACTGGTGAGATAATTTTTTGGGGCAATGCCACTGCAAAACATTAGTCCTACGGTCAAGGTCTATGGACCATTTTTGGTGGACATATGGACAATTACTTGGTTGCAGAGTGGGCAATTAAATTAATATGATAACTGTATAAATGCTTTCCAAGTAAAGAAGGGCTGCGATGTATGAAGATAATGTGTAAATGCAAATAGACAATGTCTGAAGAAGGAACTGTAGTGCTCTATAAGAGATTCACAAGTTATAGTCTCTAGATGTGATCTTAATTATCAATAAGATTGTGAAATTGTGGATAATGTCACTGCATAAAATTTTACCAATAGCTTCCCTATAGCTGTGCAGCTGTGTGAAGTAAAATGCTAAAATTTAAAAATAGATGATGGCTTACATTTACATCATGCACTTATGCAGATAGTAACTAGAATGATGAACTGGATCTTTAGGTATCCGGTATCTGATTTTCTGTTCTGTTAATCCTATTTTATCTCGATACTGGGGGGGCTAAAATAGTTTGGTCACTTTGAAGTAACAATGTACATCTATCTGTATGGTAGAATGCAATGTGAGATGTCTTACAAGCATGACAGCGTGGCACTCCAGCTCAGGAGTTCTGAGAAGCAGTGATTTATGTCCCTGTAATGCTTCTGGCACATGCAGTAGGTTATGAATGTCATTGTGCTATGTAAATATACCTGTAGTGAGGAATCAGGCCTCTTGCTTAAAAATATGAACCAAATTCGACTAAAATGAGCATCATTTAACTTCTGTGGAATTTTTAGAAATCATCATTTGTAGTAGCAGCAGTGCATGTGAATAGAATTGGACTAAAATCAGAGTGAAGGTTGGCAGCAACCAAAATAATGTGAACTTCCATGTGGTGACAATGTAAGAACTGGGACTTGTTTTCAGGTTTAAGGAAAGATCATTGTAGTAGATTCTCAGTCTAGAGTAAGAGGTGTTTGTTAAATTGTTCATTACATTATGACACACAGGCTTGGTACACCGAAAATTAGCAAATCTAGCTGGATGGGAAATGCAAGTTGTGTGTTTATGTCCACAGATGCTGTAATTGCATGAATTACATTGAATTCCATGGCAGGTTGGAAAAATAGCAGCTGCTGGCTCTGCCAAACCCACTCTGCACACTTACTTTGCCCTAATGGCATACTACTTATAGCTACCTAAGCAGATCTAACTCGCAGCACATAGCTGCAAGTCAGTTCAGGAATTTTTTGCGTACAGGCAGTGGGCTGCATGTGATTCCCACTTTAAAGCTTGATTCTGAAAAATGTAGGGCAAGGCCATTTTACATTCATGCATATATACGTACATGTGTGCAGTCTTTAGGGTTCCAAACTCATAACTGCTTCCTGCCTCTGATACTAAGTGAGTGCGTGAGAAATTTGATTTCTGTACTTTCTCTAGAACTGTTTTCTTGGACTTCACAAGAGTTGCCCAATTAAATATCTTTGATGTGTGGCCCGTAAACAGCTAGTGAAACCCAAGGACCCTTGGCAGCAATGTTAATCATCCACTTGGGACATCAGCTGATCAGCATTAATTTGCTTCTTTTCTGCACTCATGTCTCTTCTGTGAAACTCTCCCTCACTTTAGTTCCCCCCCTTCACTTTTGGTTTTCCTATTTGTATATATGCTTATAGTAATATATTGTAAATGTACCTTTCACTGCACTGTGCTATGTGATCTAGCTATCACCTTCTACTTGGCCGTTTATAGCTCTGCTTTGCTGAGTAACATTTCACTTGCATGTTTTATTTTCCTACTCCTGCTTTAGGGAGAAGAAAATCTTTTCATAAAAAGGTATTTTTAGTAGTTTGAATTTAGATTAATAAACTTTCTGTTTTAAAGTATGTGGAAAACTCTACCGCTCTTCCCCCCTTTTTATATCCTTATCTGGAAAACATGTATCTCAAATGCAGTTGTTTTTCTAGGAACCTGGCAATGTTCAGATCCCTCTGGCAGTTCAGCAAAGCTTTGTTCTATTCCCCGTTCCTTAGTAAGGACTGGACTGTATGTCCTGTGCTTGTGTGTCAGCCATTCCCTTCACCCTGCCCCAATAGAGCAGTTTTTCTTCATCCTTCCTTTTTCTAAAATGCCCCCCACAGTTTTTGCATAGAATCTGAATTGCAGTGTGAGGGGAGGTTTCCAGAAGGCGCTCAGCATGGGCCTAACGGCTCCTATTCAAGCCAATGTCACCGGTGTCACTGGCTTCAAAAGGAGCAAAGTTAGACCAGCACCGAGTGTTTCCAAAGAGCCTTTCCTTAATGTTTTTGCCATCTCTCGGCATTCCTGACCTATACAGGGATGTGGTGGTCATGTTAATTTTGCAGTGATCATTGTACTGCAATCGCTTATCTGACATAGGTTTCATTAACAGATTGACTGGTTCAATGGCACTTCCTGGTATTGCCGTCATTTGCTGTTTTCTCAGTGAAAGAAATAGATAGTTTCATGCAGCTTATTTATGTAAAACCCAAGATCTATAGAACAAGGTAAGCACTTTACTGCCTGCTTTTCAAGCATTTAAATTCTGTCTATAAGCTCCCTCTTGTTTTGAAGAGCAGGAAGTCCAGAACAGTGTCATAAGGTTACATGGCCATAGTCAGTTAATAGTCACTGCCCTTCTCAGTTACACTCTTCACTTATTCAAAAGGTATGTGATTACTGGTAGGCAATCAGACATAGAATTATGGGCAAAGGATGGGAAAGCTTGAAAGGACTGTAATCCTCCTAAATTTTTATTTTTAATCTCAGCTACAGAAAAAACCCAAACACTCAGCAAATCTAAAATTTGGATAACTCCATTGCTACAAGAAGCCTTCTAAAATGAAACCCTTATGCTAACACTAGAATCTTTATTAAAATGTTACAGAATTATTAAAAATTGGGTTTGTTCTAAATTGGAAAAAATCTGTTCAGACTCAATTGAGATGCAGATGCCCCTGGAGAAAAATGTGGTTACAAGGTCACATCACTCAGGAACAGAGAAACTGAACAATAACAACACATGAAAAATAATCTGACTCGAAAAAATTTCTAAAATTGCAAGAGAAGTTTAGACATGAGGAATGTACGTGATAGTAGCTGGGATATACAGTGCAATTATCACTTTCTCAGGCTGTGTTTTGCTATTTAGTTTTCACCTGAGTTTATGTCTCAGATGAGAAGTGAGACTCCTAGAATAAGAGGATCCCTTGATATCGTATTATAGCATTGGTGCAGCATTGACTTAGGAGAAAGGATGGGATGTGGTACCTCTTTGGTAGTAATGAGGTTTGTTCTTTTGAGTGCTAAACCAGTAAATCCCAACAGAGTTGAGCTTTTGGAATATTGTTGGATCACAGCACAGAGTGGCAAGGCTGTCCCAGGGTGACTGTGATACCTCCCATCCAAACTCTTTACCCTGTTACTGTTTTTGAGGAGAGAAAAAAAAAAAAAAAAAGGTATGTTGTGATTTCCCTTACTTTAAGCCAAATGGTCTTGTATTTTGAATAGCACTTATTGGGACTGATACCAGCCTACATGTGTTAAGGACAAGTGATCATGCAGAGAGAAGGAGCTACTGGTGATGGCAGGTGCTTTTTTCTTCTACTTAAGATGTTGCAAAATGGAGAGGTATAGACGCACAAATGCACCGCAGCATCATCCTTTCAATAAGAGGCAGCACACAAACCACAATATTCATGAGCCTCCACATGCTTTAAGAAATTCAGTATTATTACCATACCTCTCCTTATGCTGTGAGGAAGTCTATAGATCAAATGCTCTGTACACAATTCTGAAACTGTATTAATAAAAAAACCCCTGAAACATTATTAAAAATGCATTTTCCATTAATGCAAAAAGATAGAAACACCACTGTATTAAAAGAAGTATCATTTTTGCACATAACAAATGTCCTAATTGCTACTTTTATGAACTCTATGGAGATGAATACAGCTTTCAAAAAAAAAAAAAAAAGTCAGGAATTAGGCCATTTTGTTGGCATCTTACTTAGACTACTAATGAGCTTTGCCAGCCAGGAAAAATGAGAACTGATTTTACAAAAGATCTGTATGAGGAAAAGAAACCACACTCAGATGTATTTCGACAATTTCCTACAGATGAGGCTAGTTAATTCTTGGCTCAGAAATAACAGTTCCCTCCAGTGAATTATGTCAATGATTTTTAGAGCAGTAAAATGTTTGTTCTGTGAATCACTTTAGGTGTCTGTTCCTTTATTTTCCTTTAACATAAACAGCACAGCTTTGGAAAGAAGCCCAGGCCATTGTAGATGCATTACATTATTGCTAACGTGATTAACCCAAAGTAAAACATTTAATGCTCCTGAAGCGTTAGTCTAAATAATGAGAGGACCAACTCTTAAGTTCCCTGGGCTCACAGCATGGGGAAAAACGTATCATGCACTTCATCTTTTGCATTGACATTTGAAATTTATCACACAAAGCTGGTACTGGGAGCAATTCTGTGCATACCCATTTTAAGTGAAGAGTAATGCTGGTCAAACTAAATGCACGCTACAACCAAAACACGCTGAGTAAATGCTTGCTACTGGCTTTGCTGCTGAGAACTGGTGACAAGGTACCTGGCATGAAAGCCATCACTGATCTTTCCATTTAGACTGCTCTTTTCACAAGCAGTTTGTAAATCAGCTGCATTGCTTAAGTTCATATTTAATTCCCAGTTTGAAATATGTTCACCTAAGTTCTGTCTGAAACGCTCAGAACAGCAGGAAATGATAGTAAGGACTTGTATGGATTGATTGACCCAAGGCTGTATAAAACAGATATGTGGTATATTGGAGACTATACCTTCAAAGATATGCTGTACAGTTGTTTTACCAAAGGGTAAATCAAAATGGCATTTCTGAATTCTTGAAATGGTCTTAACCATGCAGCACAATGGCCTTTAGAGCTGAGGTCACTACATTCATAAGCAGATACATTGCAGCTGGTAATCTGAGTAAGCATTGATAGGATTTTTTAATGTTTCCTCATCTAGAAGTAAATATTGCAGGACAGAGTGCTCAGCTGTAACTTAGCCATATAAATATAGAAAAAAAAATCTGCTATGAAAATTAAAAAATGCATTTAGTTTATTTTTTAGTTATCTATTTTCAGATCAGATGCATAATCGTTAAATTTTGCCAACTCTGTGCATTCATGTTCTTTCTACATTTGAAATGACAAATCAAGCTTGATAAAGGAAGAATCTAAGGAAAAGTCTCAGACTGAGTAAAATGTTACGTGCTAAAATGGAAGACTTTTGCCTAAATTTTCATTGTCTGATATGTACACTGTCAACAATTATTACCTTTTCAGTTTTAATGGCAGAGAAACACCTCTGCACATATGTGTTGAAACACTCTTTAAAGCCACTTTAAATACAGCAGGATAAACAGTAGTGTCATTTGTGAAGACAAAGTTCTAAAACACTGCTTAATGGAAAATTTAACTTTTCATTTCTTTTAAAACTCTCTGCTTCTCAACAACAAAGAATAAAAAAATACTCAAAGACAGCCATTTTATTTAATTTTGCTACTCTACCATTAAAAAAACCCTACATAGATTATATGTTCCTGATATAGTAAATATCAATTAAAGTGTAATAGTCTTTTTGATATATTGAGGTGCTGGAAAAGTATGCTCCCCTTCATCATCTAGTGTTTATCTCATTCCATGTTGGTTTTTATTCATGAATTGGTTTATTCCACTATAATCTTGGTCTGATAATTGCACTGTTTAGTTTAGACGTGTAGATTTCAGTTGATTTTAAATTTTGCTTTTGTAATATAATCCTTCCTTCAGAAACTTGGCCATCCTTACCAGTTTCAGGCAATATATTTAGATCTCACATGGCTGTTTCAAAAAATATTTAGACCATTCATATAAATACTTATTGTCTCCAAAATAGATACTGATCTGTAGTCACACTGTTTACAATGCTAGACAATGCAAGAACTATTATTGATATAAATGTGCACGTGTGCATGCTCACAGACTCTCCAAATCTGTACTACAGGGGTTCCAGAGGGGAAAAAATATTTTCTTGTGCTGTTGACAAATTTGGACCAGATGTCATCCCTGACAGTGTAAGTTCTGCTAGTCACACAGTGATCATGGAGCAGTATATAACTTTGATACAGTGTTATTCGGGTTTGGTTTTTTCCTTTTTGGTTTGTACGAGAGTTTTACTTGTACAACAGCAGCAACAAAGACAGATACTTTTACCTTAGTTGCTGTATTTATCCAGAACTATAGAAACTGTCTTTATTTCACAGTATGTAAGGTTCCTTTCTAGACTTCAGGAAGTACATTAAATACAAATGTTAGGCTTGTTTTTTTACTCTTGAACTTAGTAGTCTCACATTTTTAAATATGCATGACTTGGTAATAAATTCATTCATTTGGAGAGAATAAGAGCTTAAGTGGAATGTAAATAATCCAGAAGCCCAGGTCTGGTGCCCTAACATAGGTGAAATTCAACTTACATACATACATTTGCATTATGTCATGTTGTATTCAGAAGAATTTAGGAAATAATCAGGCACTGATTTTGCATTTGCAAATACTTATGCTAGGAAAGCAAAGGTTTCAAATGTCAATGCTAGCTTTTTCCTTTTGTGTCAACAACTCAAATGTGGCTACAAACCTCTTGATTCTGCTAATTCCGTCCATCTCAAAAATTCCCTAATTTTCTTTTTTTTTTTTTTGGTAATGAACTGAATTGGCATTCTTGTCTGGTTTGCTGGGGGCTCTCTCCTAAGCATGTGCTGTTTCGAGATTTTTATGCTGCCTGCACCAGTCCTTGCAAGTCTTTTATGAGCACCCTGGAGGAGGGTTAGTCACCCCCTTGTTGAATAGTACATATTAACTGTGACACCGTAGTTAAGGTTGATAAAACACTTTCTTTTTAATTAAAGCCTTCATCTTTCTACAAGAGCACTTGGAGACACTTTTCAAAGCTTCTAGGTTTTTGTGGGTTTTTTTTGTTTTGTTTTGTTTTTTAGTAATTTTTCTTCTTCTTCTTCTAACCATATTCAGCTTGAGCATAAAGCCTGAAGCACCCAGCTGAAGTTGGCTGCCATTGAAAATGAGTGCAGTGGAAAAGGAGTACTGGGAGGATGAGATAGGGAGCGTACTATAAAGATTCATAGTTTTATTTATGCTTCTTGTGTTGCTTTGCAGTGTGTTGGGAGGTGTTTGCTGCATTATGGTTCAGAAAGGGATTCCATTCCCATTGTGTTTTTGCCTTCTTGTAAAAATAAGAGTAAACTACTGTATGTAGCAACTATGAGCCAACATATGAATTCAAGCAGTGATGACAATGAAAGCAATAGCTTGCATGAGATAACGAAGAGGTAAAGTGAGAAAGTAGAGTGAGAAATTGCCTCAATCAGGGATCCCCAAAGCATATTATACTTCTGCCTACAGGCCAAGAAAAGAAATGAAAGTTATTATGACAGCCTGCACCAGCTGAGGATCTGTCCACGTTTTTCCATTGCCACTCAGCTTCCCTGGGGCTCTAAGTAATTCTCTGTGGCTAGTGACTTCAGGTATATGTGATAGTTCTGTCAGTGTATTCATAAATATGTGATACTTCGACATTGGCTTCAGGCTCCTACCTTACTGAACAGAGCAAGAAAACTTGATAGCTGAAAGGCAAGTCTAATGCTTAAAATTCTACATGCCCTGCACCCTAATGAATCAGTAAATACTGTGACAGTACTTCTTAAATCTAAAGGATTTACCTTGTGTTTGAGGTATAACATTGGGATCCGGAGAGAGTATAGATACAAGAGTTGAGTTGTAAACTACAAAAGCTGTTTTAATTTTTTAAAAGCCCTATAAAATATAACTTTTCCTCTTGTCAAGAGAGAACAATTATTGACAAAATAATCAATAAATTAGGCTTTTCAAAAAGGATTTTGTGTAGTTTTTTGTTAGGATGATTGCTGACAGTCTGTTTAGTTTGGTACAACACAGTGTGGTAGAAAATACCCTAGGGAGCTTGCTATCTAAAAGACAAAATGGGGAAGGCAAGAGACACTGTGAAACTCAGAAAAGATTAATTAATTTTACATTCTAAAGGTATCACTGCTCCTTTCTGGGACATGCATCTTCTTTCTCTTGCTTAAGTGTAGTGCATGTTGAAGTATACGTAATAAATTGGATTGAAAGCTGTGACATTTGCTTAATCTAAATTGGAGAACTTGTCACTTGTTTATAATTCAGATTTTCAACGTAAGTGATAGCAAAATGGCACACAGCCATTATGACTTAGATTTCAAAGCGATAGGCAATACAAAGAAATGCTCTGACAGAGAATCCAATACAATGTTTCTTTTTCTAGTATTGCACTGAGCCTCAATAAGAAAGGATGTAGGCTATAGACTGTGTTTTAGAATTAAGTTGGGTAAATAGATGATTTTATTACTTATCATTGTGAAAGCTTTAAAATAGTATTTCTGAAGATGTGAAAGAAGGAAATAATGCCACTTTTTTTAGTCACTAAACTAAGACATAGCAACTGAACCAGATTTGATAACTCATTTTATGGGCTGAGAAGTTTTCTTAATACTTTCAGAATCAGTGAAAAGTAAAACCATGCCCAAGCATCGGTTTCAAAAGGAACATAATCACTGAGGAGCCCAAATGGTGCCCATTTAAAATGGGAGCTAGTCACACAAAGCCTGAGATCTTCAGATCAATAAAGGTCAAATCAATGGGAGGTAATGTAGCCCCATTGATTGCAGGAGGAAAAAAAAAAAAGATCTTTGGTCTTTTTAAAAAGCTTGATCTTAAGTAAATTCAAATATATGTATATGTAAGGGTCAGTAGGTGAGAAAGCATATGAGCAGTCATTCTCCTGTAGACTACTGAATAGGGTACTGGAAGTCCTGGATTCTGATCTTTACTACACAGAATATTACTGTATTTTAGTTGACGACTCATTTTACGTGAAACAGAAACACTTATTTGGACAGGAGCTGAAACCTCCCTAGTGAACACATTACCCACTAGTCTACAGAATAATTTTATCTCATTTTCTGGTTGAGTTTACTAAAACTATTTTCTAACTTCTTTGCTTTCCTCATGTTATGGATACGTATGCGTACATGTGCAGAACTGGTGAGGTTTGGGCTAGAATTCATCCAGAAAGGTGGAAGAAATACATGTGAATCAAATGAGGCAGAGGAAGCAAACCATCAAGTCCATGCTGCTAGTTGATGCAGCAGGCAAGAGGGAGAGCAGGGCCTCTTCTGCTGTGTCTAAAATGAAAACTGAGGCTGCCACAGTGTTTGTAGGAATCCCTTTGGCTGGAGATTAGAAAAGCTCAGGGACTGATCAAGGCTCAGGAGATTCAGGCAGACTACCTGAACCTACACTGCGATTCCTGACCAGGCTTAATGCTCATGGATAAATGAATAGCAAAGGAAACTGGGAAGTTCAAGGTCACAGTGTACAATACCTTGCCTACTTGTAAGATTAGTTCAGCAAAGCATGGGTTTTTAGAGTTGCTGTTTAGGGTATTTTACATAAACAGCACTTTGTATAGAAACTTTTATATAAACAGCTGTTCTATCTATTTACACAGAAAATATCTTGGATTTCTAAACCCAGAATTTTAGGTATGATTTCAAGATTCTTTTATATGTTATATGTCATTATGTAACAAATGGTGTATCTCTCTGAAGAAGTAAAAAATGCCGAAACTGATAATATATTTTTAAGTGCACTGAAATCAATTACTTGCTGAGATAAGAAGTAATTTTCTCACTTAAAATCTCATAGATGTACTGACTGGCAAATCACTGTTGGGTTGTTTCTGCACTGATAATGCACTATAAAAGGCCTGTGTTATAGTATAATTAGCTGTTTACTAAATGCTAAAAGCCCATTCTGCTATACAGAGCCTAGGTTATTTAATATCTGCTTTAATTAACCTTTCCCATTCAACTAATTCTGGAACAATTTGATAGGTTTGTTATCAAGTGTGCCAGAGCTTTCCTTCCACTCTATGTTTTAAAAAAGAACAGAAAGTTCAGAATTTCTGGAGGAA
Source organism: Haliaeetus leucocephalus (assembly GCF_000737465.1). Classification (NCBI taxonomy): domain Eukaryota; kingdom Metazoa; phylum Chordata; class Aves; order Accipitriformes; family Accipitridae; genus Haliaeetus; species Haliaeetus leucocephalus. Next base: position 9,888,443 of record NW_010972676.1, read on the forward strand.
TGTTTCACGAAAGTTGAAGTCATGCAGTTCTCTTCTGTCACTAAGTTCCTCTGCAAACCTAGATAATGCTGAGTTATACCAATGTATGCTTTTATTTGTTTAGATTTACAAGACTATTTCTATCATAGCCCATACAGTGTATAAGATCATTAAGGCCTAATTCTCTTCCCAGTTAGCAATTTTTTTCTTGTTGGAAGACAAAAGATATGTGGGGGTTTTTTTCCTACACTTCATGTATAGTTTAAAAATGGAATGTTCTTGCACTGCGTGAAATACTTGCTAGCAGAAAGGAAAACCACAGGAAGGATTAAAAAAACCCAAGAAAGACTGAGAAATTTAGTTTTTTTCAGACTGAAACGATATTTTAAGTCAAAATGAAGTGAAAACTTTCATCCCTTCAAAATGAAACATTAATTTCATATTTTCTTGCTGAAGAAATTCCAGTATTCTTTGTCAAGCAAAAAGGGAGAAGAATGAACATATGCACTTTGGAAATTAAGCAAACTAACAAATGTGAAAAACATATTAATTTAATACCCTTCTATTTTTTGGGCCAGCTGACAGTATTACACAGTTCTTAAAATATCACAGTTCAGTGAGTTTCCAGAGCAATTATTTTGTAAAAAGCAACAGTATCTGATCAATAATAGAGTTAAGAGGTATCTTGATCAATACCTATAAAGCAGGGATATAAGATTCATCTCAGTTATTTTTTCTAGAGCCAGGATTTCATACCACATATTTATCTCAAACTTTTAAAGGCTCAAGTTCTTTTTCTCTACCTTCTAGTTACCCTCAAACAACACAGTTTTGGTATATGCTTGAAGTCAACTGTGTTTATGCTTGCACCAATTTAATTTTGGTGGACTAGTTAGAGATAGAGGTTCAAATTAATTTGGCATATTTTGGTAGAAAATAATAAATCATCAGTTTTGTTCTAAAGTCCCAGATAATTAATTAAGATGTTCCCTAGCAGTATTTCCAGATAGCTTTGTTTGATTCCTTATTTGTAGTTTGAACAACTTCATCATGTTGACTGCTGCATAGCAGCTAGCTTTTGTATGACAGGGAGATGCATTTTAATGGAACAAAAAAATGATTGCATGAAATGGAAGAAAACTTTTTTTTTTTTTGCATATTCAGATATATCAAAGCAACAGTATTTTAAAAGACAATAGAAGAAATATTTTAATTGACACAAATCCTGCTGGATGGATTCTATTCCAAGCTATAGGTTTATTCATAATTTTCTAGAAACACCTATAAACTATTCTGGGTTTTCGGCACGTGGAAAATTCATCCTATCGTTTATTCCTAGTAAACGGAAAGGCATGTATCTTTCTTACTGCTGTGTAATATTCCCTCTCTCCTGTACCAAATATTCTAGCAATAAAAGTGTATCTTTCATTTCTTCCTTCCTTTTCTGTTTTCAGTAGCCATGTGGAGCTAGAAATACAAGGTATGTGAGGTGGGATTTAATTGTCTGCCATGTTAGGAGACTGTGCCCAAAATTAGACCCCTCTGGCCAAAAAAGACCAACAGAGTTGACAGCAGGAGTCAGGTACATGTTGTGTGCAAGTTGCAATTGCAATGCAAAATCTCCCATTCAACAGCTGCCCAGGACTGCCTTTCACAGCTGGAGTCAGAAAGCCCAAGTCCTCTGTATTTTGGTCTTTTATTTTGTTATCAAGCACAAATGTTTATAAACCTTGTTTAGTATCATTTGGGCAAAATGCTATGGTGAATAACTCTGAAAGATCAAATGTGCACCTTATTTTAGCAGAAAATACCTTGTAAATAAATGATAGGCATTTCAGGAGATCACTGAGATTCATTACCTGGACAATTTCTCATTTTCAGTTAGAAATGAAAGGAAATTATCCAATTTCTCTTTTTATAATAACAGCTAATACATTTAATGTCTAATTTCATACTGCTTCTTGATTTATAGCATTTACCAGGCTAATCATGCTCTAGCTACTATTACAATAGCGGCTATTATATTAACCCTTTCAGCATGGGTGTGCCCCAAAAAGCATTTTCTTTGCTTACAGGTAATTTCATGTGTGATGCTGAACATCTCAGGGTTTGAAGCAGAATGCATTTCCCTAATATGTCTTTATTCAGGAACACCAGGCCATTTCCTATTTCTTGTAGATACTACATACATACTATGGGTATACATACCCACAAATCCCGAACTGGTGGCAAAGACCAGCAGGCAAAGGGGAAGTATCACATCTAGCAATATTTTTGTATAAAAAAGATCTTTAACTAGGATCTAGACCAATATTTTAGTTTGTGCTACTACAGGAGATCAAAGAGAACAAAGTGATAAACCAGAATCTGATCTTATGCTCTCTGTGACCCATGTCACAATTAATCAAGAGATTACCATGCAAATTACTCAAATGCTTAATCTTTAATGTGCTTGAACAAACTTGAAATTGGTGATATTTATAGCAGCTAAATGTCTTATAGCTGAAGCTAAAATTCTGCCTCTTCCTCTGTCTTCCTGCATCACCCATCTACTAGTGGGCAGAGAGTGACTGACAGCCATGCAGTTTTCAAAGTCAACCCTAAACTACTATTTTTCTGTCATATCTGGAGTACTGTGTGGGAGCAAGGATAGGAGTCATCAGCAAAACTACGTGTCTTGAAGATAACACTCCTTTGATAATCATGGGACAGTGTCTTCTCTGATCCATTGTTTTGGACCGTCCACGAACTCACATAAACTCTTCCTTGTTAGTTTAGTTTTAATTGAACGATTTTCAAGGTGTTCTTTGCAATTGTGAAACTTATCTTTTAAATACCAATGTAGATTTTGTGACCTAAGAGTCTGCACATAAATCAGTAATATCCTAATGCTGAGGAGAGCCTAGCGAGTCAGCAACATGGTTTCTCATGTATATATAATTAGTGTTTGTTAGCAGAAGAACATTCAAACTATCATCATTATAAAAGATGCTAGGCAAAATGCTGTCCTTTAGGTGTTCACAGGTGCAGATAGTTGGACAGCTGAGGACAGTAGTAATTTTAAAATAACTGCAGCATTAATGGTTAGACTTGTTACATTAAATTACGGGTGTTTCTGGATTTTGGAGGGTTTTGTTAGGATTTAAAAGACTTTCTAGGCAAGGACAGTGTGATCTCTGTTGAAAATGTGTCTGGGTTAAAAGGAACCCAGTGGGCTGAAGAGGCTTGGCTGAAATTGCGCTCTCAACAGAAGTGTTTATTGCAGCATGATTTAAAATACTTACTGTACTATGGTTAAAGAGGAATATGACCCTGGAAACAAAGACTGAGCTTTGTTTATTGGAGCTATTTCTGTTACTGAGAGGGAATACCAATTAGACTGATTATGAGTATTCTAAAACCAAAACAAAATAATAAACAGTACAAAATGCACAGAAATATAACAGTACTTGAAAACATACTGCCTTTAATTGAACTGTTCATCTCTATGTTGTGGTCACTTGCAACTTACAGTTGAAGATACTTAGGCTGACATGCTGTTTTCAATAGTAAATCAACAGATCCTTCACTTTGACTAAATTGTTTTCCAGGACTCTAGAGGAAATATGACCCAAAGGAATACGGTTATAGAGGAGAGAATGTGCCAAGGCCAGGAGAAAACATTTAATTAAACCTCCTTTTCTAAACTGACTTCCCTTCCTCTTGACAAATGGTGAAAGGAAAAGGTGTTCAAAGGAATACAAGCAAAACAATTAAGGTTCGTAATAATTTATAACTATTGAATTATGGATCATCTGAAGATATGAACACATGCTCCTGGCTGTTGCATTCAGAGTATCTCAAGGACTAATGTTTCAGGAGGGATAATCCTTGTGCACCTATGCGAGGGCGAAAAAGGAAAACTAACATGCATTTACTCGGAGTAAACCTTCCACTTCATTTAGGAATAAACGAGGAGCAGTAGAGATCAAACTCCTACGTGAATCTAGTTCATAACAAATGACTGTAAGGAGATGTACTATCGCATGTTCTTTTCTATGAGCAGAGCAGAATTCAGCAATGGAGTACAATATCTGGATGAGGTTCTTAACCAGGCAACAGGGTCACTCCTCCTTGCCTCAGCTGACTGCAGCTTCTGCCTAGATCAGCTGTCAGGACACCATTCTTTCCAGCTCCACAGCCACATCTCACCCCAGTAAGATTAGAGAAGGCATCGCTCCACTTAGCATTACACAAAACTGTCTAAATCAAACTTTTGAAAGTGACTTAGGAGCTTCACCTCCATTGAATGTCAATGTACTTGAAGTTTCTAAGCCACAGGACTTTGCAATACGGCATAGAACATGTGTTTAAGACTTACTATTATTAGTTTTACGGTTTGGGAATTTACAGAAAATAGTTACTTTATCACTCTGAAAGTTTTATATGGTTAGAAGAGTCTCAAGATTCTCAATACTTGTATTTACAGTAAGAGATAGTGTCTCAGGAGCTGAGGGGGCTCCATCACCTGCTGGGAAGCAATAAAAAGGCCCCAGTACGGTTTGCTCATAAAGCTCTGGGGCAGGAGGTTGTCAAGCATATGCAAATGCTTTCAGGTCAGTTGAAGGCTGAGAGCTATGTGACCTCTGCCTGAGTTTGTTGTGCTTGACCACCTTCTTAAAGCTCCAAATACCAGGGACAGGCGCTGCCTGTCCTTTACCCACGCAGCAGAATACTGCAGGTTGTATCCATCCTCAGTATCTGAAAGGTTTCTTCCTCGTTATCAGGTAAAGATGCAAAACCCCAACCTGGATAGTGATGGAAGAAGTCTTACATGAAAGGTGAGCAGTTTCTGGTGATGGCTTGATCACTGAGTACAGTGTTGAGTAACACACAATTCTAGCCTTGTGCCCACAGCACAGCAGATGCTGCAAATAGAGGCTGTTACGAAAATCATGAGTTTTAACATTGCTTGTGTCTTGTTTAGATCACTTTTAAGCCAGTTCGTAATTGTCCAAAGACTTCTGTTTAGCAAACACAGTGGGATTAAGCATGGTAATATAAGAGTCCAGTTATATCACCACCTTTCCCATAGATCCCATTCATACAGATTTCTACAAATGTGGTCTTGAAGAAGATAATTTTCTCTTATAACTGATTTGACAAAGGAGAGTAAATAAAGCTATCCAGATGCTACAACCATATGATGGCAAATCAGAACTAAACTCTGGCAGAACTCAGAAATAGGTAGATTTTTAATAAGAAGGACTTGTATGTCATTATAAAACTGGAAGAAAGTATCAATCTTTCTCTATAACTGGAAAAATATAGTAATGTAGGAAACACCATCCACCTTGTCTAAAACAGTCTGTTAATCCTTTGATCTGAAGTGCATCCTTCTTTGTTCTTAGGCTGTGGAAAAGGAAGGTTCCTGCTCAGCACTTCCGTTATGGAGCCCTGAGGCTCAGTCATATTTTTACCACCATTTCAGTCCTTGAGATTTCTTACCACAACTGTTGCCTTTCTAGATAAGGCAGAACTCACTCTTTCTAAAGCCCGTGATATTGTTTTTTTTTTTAAATTTGAAGTGCCTCTTCTGGGAAGCAGAAAGAGCAACTTTGGAAGCTTAAAGTACAAACCAAATCTGATATAAGCTTCGTATGTGGCAGCAACAAGTGCTACTACTGTGGCATTGTAAACTGTCTTTCTGCAGCATCTCTTTGAACACAGGGAATACTACTACAGAGTTTGGGAATAATGAAAAGAATATTTATGTTACTGAAAGAGCAGCGCTATAACGCTGGCCAAGGCCATGTTGTTACTCTAGTTGCTCTATCATAAAGTTCTGTCTTTCAGCAGTCTATAACCTGTTGATAAAGGGCTGGGGGAAGCGCAGAATCTTACTCTACCAACCAATTTTTTTTTGGTAGACAGCCATGGTCACAAGCAGTCAAGCTACAGCATTTAGCCCCGCTGCTACCTGCATCCCTAATGCGATATTCTGGTAAACATACACCCTACCTTAGCCTTTGATATTGGAGAAATGGATTAAAGTGTTGGATACTGAAGGAACCAAAATCTTGAATTGTTGAAAGAATAGCTTATCTGTGATCCCTTTATTGTTAAGGGATATACTAGCATTCTCAATGATATTGAACTCTGCTGGCTTGTGACTTTTGGGTGCTGATGTCTGTTGAATGCTCATCTCCTATTGTATTCAGTGGATTTGCAATATGGAAATAGGTGGGAGTTTAGGAGTTAGCAGTGTTTTGATCTTCCATCTTTTACACTGTAACACTGAATAATGTTATAATTTTACGCTTCAGATGTGATGCAGTCAAATAGTTGGCCTTATTTCAAAAGCATTAACAGCTAAGCCAGATTCTCAAAATGTTTTGGATACAGCCCTATCACGTTTTTCCCTTTTTCATTCATAAAACAGTGCTGTAGCCTTACCACAAGGAAACCCCCACAAAAGAATCCTGTCTGTTTTATGTTTTATGGTGGAACTTCTAAAAGTGGAACGACAAAAACTCAGCATAAAACTTTAAAAACTGTCTTTAAAAAATTTACTTTGCAAAATAGTTATAGATTATATGAGTTGGTAAGAAGTCCTCCAGTAGGTCTTTCTGCAACTTTTAGTCTGAGTTTTTATGTTCTGTTAGTGTTAGTCAATGCAGATTTACCATCAAAATAGATACAGGTAAACCCCTATAAGGAGTCTATATTTGGGTTGGTTGAATGATTCAGTCTATGAAGAATAAATAGAAGAACGCTTGAGACAGCTCTTTTGACTTTGGTGGCTTCATATCGGTGATAGAGATACATCTATGCATAATCTGTAAATGACTTTTCCTTTCCTTTATTGCTGTGGATATGGATGGGGGTTACTGCATGCTTGACCCTTGAAAGCAGCAGATTTTTCTTCATGCGGATAACAATATTGCTCCCAGTTTACCTGCAATCAACTCCTAGCCAGTCAGCATTGCTTCCCATACAAAACAGTCGAGTCTCCACTCTTCTTATTCTTGTTACATGCATTAGATTGTTTTTTTGAGTTATATTTTTTACTCTTGACTCATTTCTGTTTTGTGTTCTCAGAGATCACTGACTATATTAAGGTATGCTGTATTTATGCTAGTGTAGTGTGAATGAATGACCAGCTGCTGTTCACCATCAGAGACCTTCTGGCTTCATCAATGCAAATAAAGTTTTGGAAGTGTATAACCTTGACATTTTTAGGTTTAGTTTTGCCTAGATGGGCAAAGAGAAATAGCTATCTGCAGTTACGAAGCTGCAATCTGAACAGTAAAAAGAATAAGCAGAGCTCTGGAAACCTCTGGAAGTGGATCCGGAAGTTTGGGTCAATTAGAAGCTAGGGAAGGCAATATAGTTGAATATTAGAAGAATAGTTTGTTTTGATTTATTTCATTTACTGGCTTGGTGCTTTCTCATAGAAGAGTGCAATGAGGAGATGCTCCTGCTGAGAATGTGAGTTTGGACAGCCTTGGTCGTCCCCCCAAAATACGGTATGCCAGGCCTCTGGCATTAGTATTTACAGGAAGTTGGAGGTTTGGAACTGAAGTTTTATGTGAAATAGAGATGGCATGTTTTTAAGGGCAGCCAGGCACATAGACATAGCCAGTTTCTAAAATACATATCAAAGGCAATGGCCAGATAGGCACAGTATTGACAGTTACTATTCAACTAGTATTTATTTAGAATATGGAATAAAAATCTCCTTATTCACTGAAGAACTGCTGCAGAGAGATGCAAAAAGTCTGGAAATCCCTTGACAAACATTTACACTGGAGGTGATGATAAACAAACAGGACCTAATACCTAGCACAATACTTTTATAGGACATGTTTTATTAACAGCTTTGTATTTTTGCTCTGCCTGTCAGGAGAATCCTTTATCCCCAAACCTCTCATTGCAGATCTACTGTAAAATGTAGCTCTCTTTTTTTAATCAGAGTATGGGGAATGGAGACATATATCCAAAAGCATTAGCAGGTAACACTCAACATCTCTGAAGGCACATTTGTTGAACATCTCAATTTGACTGTGAACTCATACTTAAATGGCTATCTTTGTTTTGTTGTTGATGTATCATGATATTATTCTCACACACTGATGCAGGTTTATTCATTGTCTGCCAAGAGCAGTATATTGTAGTCCTTTCACACGGGGAGTAAAGGCAATTTTTTTCTAGTTATAACTCTCAGATAAACCAAAAGACAATGTATTATTTAGGAACGTAGCGCAACCAATTCTGCTCTCACAATTCAGCTGATAATGCTGTAACAGACCGTGCATACGTCTCTGTGCTCAGAAATGTTATGTTACCGTGCCAGACAACTGGGAACATTTAAATAGGACCTGATTTTCAGAAAGCGAACACTGAACATTTTCTGAAACTCAGAGTTTCAGGTATCTAAAAAAGGAGGCAGATAAAACAAATAAGACATTTTTGAAAATGTATGCCTCATTCTTTTAAAACAAATTTAAAAAATGTTCAGACTTTGCCAAGAATTTTAAGACTCATTTTGAAGACTACTCTGTATGGGTAAATACACTAGTAAGATAATGAGAATGATCAGTATGTATTTCTTTTAAAACTGTATTTTGACATACAGAGACATGTAGATATAAATTCTGCCATTAGCAGGTCAGATTTCCAAGGCTTTAAGAACCTTTCCTAGATTCAAGCTATAGTTTAAGTAGGAGCATATGTTTCAATATAACTCTTTTGTTAAATGAAGGGACCTAGAACTGTGAACCTTAATAAAACTGGGTGAACTCCTGGGATCCATTTAAGCTTCTTTTTACAAAGCTCTCAGCACAGCTGGCCTCTGCAACCTTGTGAGATAGTTGAGTGATATTGCTGCATTAAATGGGAGATGGAAATGGAACCTTTTTCAGTAGCACATGGTTAGTTTTGATAATGTATCTTACAACATGTTTTGGCAACAATTTGCAAGTGTTGTATAAGCCATACGTATTCCTGGAATAAATCAGCTGGTAGTTATCTCTGAGGACACGTCTTCATCTTTTCTCTAAAAATAGTGTGACAGATTATATTTACATTAAGTTGAATTTTAACTGAAAAAAAAGAAAAGCAGATCTGATGCTATTGCTGTGAGGAGAGGTGGAAGATTATGGAAATTGCAGTTATTATGGAAACAAAGATTGATTTTTCAGAAGACTATTACTACCATTATTTAAAAATTGTCATTGTTATGTTCCCTTACAGTCTGTTGATATACGAGGAGTCTTCGTCACTGTTATGAGAATTTCACAATGTAAATTACAAAGAGTGCAATAAATCACTGAAATATGGTATAATATGTAGACAATAATATAAAATAAGAAGGCTGTACAGATACTGTCCTTTACCTTGACTAACACTGTAATGCGTTATGGTAGAGCAAATGGTAAATATATTAGCGTTAGTTATTTGTAATTTATGTTATTTTTACATATCTTCAACTTAATGGATGATAGACTTATTTATGTTTTAAAACCAAAATGTGGATAAGTTAATCTGTAACATACAAAACAGCGCACTCATCTCTAGGATAAGATTGACTTGATCGACCTTGAGGAGTTAAGAGCTGCATCTCCTGAACTACTGATAGGAACTGTAGCCTATTCCACATAACTAGAGTGGGCACAAGTTAAAATGTATGTGAATAAGATTCAATTCATCCAAATAGTCTCAGAAATCACATGTTTCTCTTTATTATATTCTAAATGCCTCCTGTTCAATTAAATATGCTACCTGCTGGATAATCGTTTTATGATGAAATGGTTAATTGGCAAAAAAGCACACTCAGCTTTAGGCTATTATTTGCTGATTCACTGTATTTTTGACTGTTCCTGTCTCCTGAGAAGGTTACCTATACAGCAACTCATAGGTTACGTAGGGAAATCCAGTGTAGTCACGGTGACCTTAAAGCAGCCATTCATATGTTTTTCATTGACTGTAAGTACTTAATTTAATGGGAATAACTTTATTTCTAGTTGTTTAGATTAATTGATCTAGTGCTGTGCTTTGGATTTGAGCGATATTGGTAAATCTGGTTCCCTAAAGCACTGGGGAATCACCCAGAAGTGGTCAAACTGCCCTGGGATGGTGCCTGGTATTAAGTTCACATCAACTGAACAATTAAGGGCTAGTGTAAGACCAGTCTCCCTCTTCTATACTTACAGAAATAGTTGCAGCATTTCACTGGCTTAATCCCTTTTTTTCTGTAATTGATGACATACCAACCCATTCCAATGAGTCTCTTCACAGACAATTGCATAATTTTTGTACTCATAATACAGTTTCCCTTGGCTTTGTGAGCTGAACCCTCCGAACTAGCATGAAAAATACAATCTCTTTCTTCCAATTTTATAAAAAAAAATGTGGGGGTAGATGCAGCTCACAACTGCCATTCAGGCACAGCTGCAAGCATACTGGGGGTAGTACACCAGCAAAGTGGTGTAATTTGGAGCAGTCCCATAACTCTCTCAGCAAACCCATACAAGTATCAACTGACATGAATTACCACCACCTTTAAATAATTACTTAGCAAAATTACTTAAGACTAAAATGACAAATGCTGATAGCTAAGGACGAAATTCCATACTGAGGTGTAATAAATTATAAAGACAGTTAAATATATTCACTAGAAAGAGAAATCAGAGCCTCAAGATACATTTGTAATTAAAGATGTCTATTTAAAGTTTTATCTCAGTTTGGCCACACACTCATAATTTATGAAGCTGTATGTTCTGATGTCAAGAAATTAAGTGGGAATTGTGAACCTAATAGCTTTGTAGTAAGAAAATCTATATCCCAGCTACAAAAACTAATTATTTGATTGGTAAATCTGCCTGGCAGATTTGCTGGGATTCAGAGGAGATCCCCAAAGAGATGAGCATTTCAGACCAAAAATCACCGTCTGCTTTCAATGTCTTTGGTAAAATCTGTTTGTTGTACAAGTGGGTAAAGAAAGAAGCACATGCTTGCATTGAACAGTATAAAAAGTTAGTATGAGAGTCAGCCCCCTCACTTGTGGTCTTGTGGGCCTTCCCACCTCTGGGTACTACTAAGTGGCAGAAGAAATGCCATTGCATCCAATTAAATTGCTTGTGTTAGTGAAAGCACTTGACAATGTCCATTTAAAAACTACCTAGAGGGCTAGAATGGGACGGCCATCTAGTGACCTAAGTCCTTAGCCTAGACACATGACTACTGCCCACCTCCTTTTTCCCTTACTGTATTCTCAGAATTATTCCTTAATCTCCTATTATAGTAATCCAAACCGATTTGGTCCGCAATATCTAATAAGAATATTCCTTCTCACCCACATTTCTGTTGCCATATAGAGTGACTCTATTGCTGACTGACAGTGAAAAAGTGGCAAATCTCAGAAAGATGGCTGATAGTGGCAGAGTGTATCCACAATTTGATTGACATTATAGGTCATAAGAGAGTTGTTATGAAAAAGAGTCAAACTGTTACAGAAATAGAAAGCCCCCACATTGCATATGGATGCCTGCATTTTATGTTTATACAGTATATCTGTCCACTAGTCCTTATTTTGTCTGTAAGCTTTTATCTATGCTCTTTGTTAAAACTCCAATTTAGTTATCTTCTGCTGGTATTTTATAGCAACAGTCTGATATGAAGGCTTGTTAATCAGACATAATTTTGTAAACAAGGAAAGCATATGCTACATATAGAATAAGTGAAAAGGAATTGTGAATTATAAGCCTACCTCGATACTGAGGTTTTCTTTGGTGACCTTACAAACCATGGCAGTAAGTTCTAAATGGATTATGAAGTAACCAGAACTCAGCAATAATATTACACTCTTATTGTTGAAAGCGGGGTTTTGGAAAGCACACTTGGCAGACACTACATTTAAATTAGATACTCTTTATTCCAGCTTCCTATTTCCCTCTCTTTTCTCATTTAACCTCCCTTGTCATTCACTGCTGTCTGTGAATACAGGTGACTATGAAGTAATTTAAAAAATAATACAGTGAAGGATCATATATAAAACAATGAGTAATAAATTAATGGCTGAATGATGCACCAATGCAGGTAGATTTTCTCATATATTCACATTATAATTAGAAATATATTACTTATGACATGTTTGTGTAATAAATACACACTTTTAGATGAGGGCAAAATATGCCTTTATAGCTCTTTCTTCAACAGTGAGGAGGACACGGCTAACGTTTATTCACAGTGTTTAAAAGGAACAGTAGTGAAACAAACTCTTAGGAAATAAGGATGTGTCTGACCTAGGTCCAAACCCATAACGAACTTGGGAAGAAACTGTTCCTTGTGGTACCCAAGGAACTCTATCAGGTACCCAAATACTTCTTTTGTGCTTGTAAAACTCTACTAAAAAGCATATAAGTAAGCCTTAGAAAGCTACAGGAATATAGTGATCCATAGTGATTGCATTCTATTTTGATGGTTAATGTTGTAAAGAGAGTACTAACCTGATCTGAAGCCACGTAAGCATTGGTGTTGTGCCCCCACCAAATACCCAGACTGTGAAAAACACAATAAGCAGTGCTGTTGTAAACATCATTTGTTTGGGTTGGGATTCTGTGTCTCGAATAGCCAATGCAAATGCTATTGCACCACGTAAACCTAAAAAAAAAAAAAAAAAAAAAAAAAAAAAAAAAAAAAAAAGAAAATTATAGT